>NC_069501.1:135137993-135237758 GCF_027579735.1 Bombina bombina | reverse complement strand
GAGGGCGTCGGTGATCTTGATAGCTCCTGCGTGGCCACGCAGGACTTGGTATGCAGATCTGGTGAATATGTCATCCGGCTCCACCTTGGAAGCTACCTTTGAGACGAGACCTTCTTGTTCAGGGTCCGTTCGAACATCCGAATCTGGTTTCACTCCAGCTGACTGCTTGGAGATGAACGCTTGATTTTATCGAAGCGAGGTTTCTCAGATTCTGTTATCGATACTTTGTTCAGGCCAGAAAGCCTGTAACTAGAAAGATTTACCACAAAATTTGGAAAAAATATATCTGTTGGTGTGAATCTAAAGGATTCCCTTGGGACAAGGTTAAGATTCCTAGGATTCTATCCTTCCTTCAAGAAGGATTGGAAAAAGGATTATCGGCAAGTTCCCTGAAGGGACAGATTTCTGCCTTGTCGGTGTTACTTCACAAAAAACTGGCAGCTGTGCCAGATGTTCAAGCCTTTGTTCAGGCTCTGGTTAGAATCAAGCCTGTTTACAAACCTTTGACTCCTCCTTGGAGTCTCAATTTAGTTTCTTTCAGTTCTTCAGGGGGTTCCGTTTGAACCCTTACATTCCGTTGATATTAAGTTATTATCTTGGAAAGTTTTGTTTTTAGTTGCAATTTCTTCTGCTAGAAGAGTTTCAGAATTATCTGCTCTGCAGTGTTCTCCTCCTTATCTGGTGTTCCATGCAGATAAGGTGGTTTTACGTACTAAACCTGGTTTTCTTCCGAAAGTTGTTTCTAACAAAAACATTAACCAGGAGATTATCGTACCTTCTCTGTGTCCGAAACCAGTTTCAAAGAAGGAACGCTTGTTGCACAATTTGGATGTTGTTCGCGCTCTAAAATTCTATTTAGATGCTACAAAGGATTTTAGACAAACATCTTCCCTGTTTGTTGTTTATTCAGGTAAAAGGAGAGGTCAAAAAGCAACTTCTACCTCTCTCTTTTTGGATTAAAAGCATCATCAGATTGGCTTACGAGACTGCCGGACGGCAGCCGACAGCCCACGAAAGAATCACGGCTCATTCCACTAGGGCTGTGGCTTCCACATGGGCCTTCAAGAACGAGGCTTCTGTTGATCAGATATGTAGGGCAGCGACTTGGTCTTCACTGCACACTTTTACCAAATTTTACAAGTTTGATACTTTTGCTTCTTCTGAGGCTATTTTTGGGAGAAAGGTTTTGCAAGCCGTGGTGCCTTCCATTTAGGTGACCTGATTTGCTCCCTCCCTTCATCCGTGTCCTAAAGCTTTGGTATTGGTTCCCACAAGTAAGGATGACGCCGTGGACCGGACACACCTATGTTGGAGAAAACAGAATTTATGTTTACCTGATAAATTTCTTTCTCCAACGGTGTGTCCGGTCCACGGCCCGCCCTGGTTTTTAAATCAGGTCTGATAATTTATTTTCTTTAACTACAGTCACCACGGTACCATATGGTTTCTCCTATGCTATTATTCCTCCTTAACGTCGGTCGAATGACTGGGGTAGGCGGAGCCTAGGAGGGATCATGTGACCAGCTTTGCTGGGCTCTTTGCCATTTCCTGTTGGGGAAGAGAATATCCCACAAGTAAGGATGACGCCGTGGACCGGACACACCGTTGGAGAAAGAAATTTATCAGGTAAACATAAATTCTGTTTTTGCTTCTTCGGAGGCTATTTTTGGGAGAAAGGTACTTCAGGCAGTGGTTCCTTCTGTTTAATGTTCCTGCCTTGTCCCTCCCTTCATCCGTGTACTTTAGCTTTGGTATTGGTATTCCATAAGTAATGGATGACCCGTGGACTGACTACACTTAACAAGAGAAAACATAATTTATGCTTACCTGATAAATGTATTTCTCTTGTAGTGTAGTCAGTCCACGGCCCGCCCTGTCTTTAAGGCAGATCTAAATTTTAATTAAACTCCAGTCACCACTGCACCCTATGGTTTCTCCTTTCTCGTCTGCTTTGGTCGAATGACTGAATATGACATGTGAGGGGAGGAGCTATATAGCAGCTCTGCTTGGGTGATCCTCTTGCAGCTTCCTGTTAGGAAGAGATATATTCCATAAGTAATGGATGACCCGTGGACTGACTACACTACAAGAGAAATAAATTTATCAGGTAAGCATAAATTATGTTTTTAAAGAACTTTATAATTGACTTCTATTATCTAATTTGTTGCATTCTCTTGGTATCTTTTGTTGAAGAAACACAATTCACATGGGTGAGCCAAAAACATGATGCATATATGTGCAGCCATTAATCGGCAGCCCTTGAGCCTACCTAGGTATCCTTTACAACAACAAATACCAAGAGAACGGAACAAATTAGATAAAGTAAATTGGAGCACTGTTTAAATTTGCATGCTCTCTCTAAATCATAAAAGAAAAAATTGGGGTTTTAAATTTTAGCCAGGTGATCAGTAAGATCAACTGGGGGTGCACCAATTAAAAAGGTCCTGGGGAGAACACTGAATACCCATTTTGTGTTATATCTAAACTAATTGTTTTATTTCCTTGAATTTTTTTCACTGATGTATTTGAATTTATTTAAAAGGCCATAGAACACCTAGTAAATACACAAATGTCCTCTAGTTTTGTAGAAGATTAACTGAAGTAGACAACTGTAATTGTGATGGTAAAATGTAGATTGTTTTGCAGTTGTCTTGTAGGCTGATGCCAGTTAGAGAAAGATATGTAGCAGGGTTAAGATTATGAAGTCTACATTGCGCACTTCCTATTCTCAAACTGAACCATATTTTTTTTTTACAATATATAATTAAACATTTCATATTGCAATCTCACAGGCTTTCAAAGTGAAGCTAAACTAGAAAAATAAAAGCCCTAAAATCAAAAGTCAAACTGTTCCTTTAGATTGTGGAAAACTTATCAAGATTGCAGGAAGACAAGTTCTCAAGTAGAAAACCTGTCTGCTTGCTATCGTCACTTGGGATGCAAAACTTAAGATTGCACAAGCGCATTTTTGTGCGGTCCCGCCCCCTTCTCTCTCCTGCAACAAGTTGTGTTAGAGCAGAACATGTCAATCACCCCAACCGAACAAGTGTGTCATGGTAATTAATATTACCAACAATCCGGTGGTGAAGAGGATAAGGAGGAGTCTCTGCTTCTTGAATGTGTGGTTGGTAGGCTAGCTTATGCAAACCAGCACCACACCACCTTAAACCTGCAAAACCAGCTGGATAAATATTCCTTACAGTGTGGTTAATAAGCCACAATTAAAGTGACATAAATACCCATAGGTTAAATCAATTGGAAGTTATACAGCATAACTGTAAAAAGCTGACAAGAAAATATTACCTAAACATCTGTATGTAAAAAAGATATTTTATCTCCAAAGTGTTCTGTGTATCCTTCAACTGCTGTCAGCTGCATGCTGAAAATAACAGCGAATCAGCTTCATCAGTGCTGATGTCACATTTTGTTTTACTGTGATCTCATGAGAATTCACTGAAATCTTGTGAGATTTTGTAGTAACTTCCTTGAACTGTGGAGTGAAATTACATGACTGGACTGTGCCTGCACATGCCAGATTCAGTCTGCCTTGCAAGTCCCAGGACTAGCATACTGATTGGCTGCATAAAGTCCCTTTACAATAAGACTAAGGAAATTGTAAGGTATAATATTTTCCCTTTTCTACATAGAAATGTTCATGTGATATTTTCAAGTTGCCTGCACCACTTTCAAGTGTTTAAACATTTGGGTATCATGTCCCTTTAAGTATGTATTCCCTGGATATTTTTACAATTTATATGAACATTATCTGATGGACATGTTTTTTAAATAGACATAAAAGTTTAAAATTAAATGTCATAACATATTGAATTTTAAAACAGTAGTATACTTCCTTTGCCAATAAAATGAAATACTACAATAACATTTTTAATTTCCTCTGCCAGCACTGTGCAGTGTATGTAAAGCTGGCCCTAGGCAGCTGCCTGATTTATTTCAGGCCAATATTGTCTGCAATAGAAAGGACTATTATTACCAAGTGAACTAACATGGTTTATTTCTAACATACATCAGCAATCCACTTTGAAATGACCTCACTCATGACCACAGGGATCCTTGCTCGTACTATACAATCCTCAATCTATAACCCTAGGAACTAAAATCTAGTTGGGAAATAGTGTAATATTCCACCCTTAAAGACACACTTCTGTCTTTTAGCTTTAATGTAAATATACACTTTACATATTATTTCCTCTTATTTTTTTATCTAGTCATATCAAGTCATAACTGGTTACCAAACTTATGTATGTGATCTGAATTAGCCTTAATATTCCCACTCTTCACTCTTCTTTGTACGTCTTCCATGCATCAGTTCCTATGTGTTATTGTGAATATTTAACATATTTGACAAATTGAACATTTAAGTAGGAGAGAGATGAAAAGGAAGGAGAGAGTTGAGGAAAGAAATAGCAAGAGAATGAAAGAGAAGATGAATAAAATGAGAGGTAGAAAGAAAGAGGGGAAAAGAAAAGAAAGGAGTTAAAGAGAGAAAGATAGTGAGAGAGAGAGAGAACAAATCCTATAAAACTGGTTTAAACCATTTTTTAACAAGACCGCTAATTAAAGGGACAGACATTCTTCTTTCATGATTTAGATGCATGCAATTTTAAACAAACTTTCCAAATTGATTTCTATTGTCAAATTTGCTTCATTCTATTGGTATCCTTTGTTGTAAGGGCATCACCTACTGGGAGCTAGCTAACCACCTTGGGTGGGCCAATGACAAGGAGCATATGTGTGCAGCCACCAATCGGCAGCTAGCGCCTGAGCCTACCTAGGTTGTTTTTTCCTCGACAAAGTATATCAAGAGATCAAAGCAAATTAGATAATGGAAGTACATTGTTTAAAATTTCTTGTTCTGTATGAATCCGTGAATGTTTAAATTTGACTTTACTGTGTCTGATGTATTTAAAAGTTTGTGTTCCAGTTGCATAAATACAATGTGGGAGACCTGCTGAAATATTTTAATATTCTGTAAAATGTATAAAACGTTACTGCAGTATATTGTGCATATTTAGACTCTAAGGAAGTTCTAGCACTTATATCTCACATATTTTATCTTACACCCCGGTCCTCTTACCACCTTACAGCAATACCTTCTAATATTCACATTTTAACCCCAATGTTCTTTTTATTTAATTGCTATAAAAACACATTTCTCAGCTGTTTATTTTTTGTTCTTTCTATTTTTTCTCTCAGATTCTTATAGGTTATTAGCCCAGCAATATGATTTGCTTTTCCCAGACAACTTCATCCGCATTTCCAAACCTTAGAAACAGAACCCAAATCTATTTATGAAAATCTTTTTAGTCCAGAGATGCCATAATTGTGCTGGATAGGAAAGCTATACATTTTACATTTTGCTAAAGGTCTATAAAATTCATCTTACGCTTCAACTAGCAGCTAAGACCACCTATAGATATTATGTATATGTTGTTATATAGCTTTATAGGTTGATATTTGCACCAATTGTGTTTTGCAAGGTTGACTGAAATAACCCTTGTGGAATTTATCTTCTGCCTGTGCAAGTCTGTGGAAGGGCGTCCTTGTCATAGTGCCCCTCTTGACTTTTGCATGGTTGCCTGAACCTGTCTAATCCAATAGAAAACACCACAGTAACCCAGCAGGGTTTCAAATGTATTCATAGCATGAAACACTCCTTATATATTGCTTGCAAACAGGTCTAACCCACTATTCCAATCCGTCATAAAAACTCTTTTCAAAGGATTTTTAGACTTTTCAAATTAAATCTCCCATTAATTTATTTTGGCCAGTTAGAGCAACAGCTATGGCTGTCTGCACAGCTTTTTTAGTGTTAAGGTTTTTGCACATTCTCAGTGCTGCTATCATTGTTTTGTTTAATAAAAGCATTCAAAATATTTTGTCATATTTCAACAATGAAACTTGTACTCTAGTTTTATCATCAGATGTTCATTTAAAATTGCATGAATGCTTTGGGACTTTTCAATAATAATTACAAAATTACTTAACCCAATAATACTTAATAATTTCATATAATTTTAAGGTAAAAAACTTACAATACACCCAAATTAAGTTGCTTACATACACGTTCTTCTTTTTGCTTTGCCTGTGTATATTTGATTCTGTGGTCTTCTGGAATTTCACCATAATCTTGTGATATTTCTTACTAAAACTTTCTTAAAGGGCTATTATCAGTAAATAGGACATGCTCTAATTTGATTGGGCATGTAGTTTTGCAGTAGTGACCCCTGCAACCTATGTGTTTTAACTCCTGCTAAGGGGTTAAAACATATAGTTAAGTACTGCAGGTCCAGAAGGTAAATGACCATGTGAGCAAATCAGCTGCAGCACTCTCACAGCTGAATTTTACAAGCTACCGCTGCTTTCCGGCCACCATTATCAGTTTCCATTTGAGGTCAAATGTCTCCCATTTTTACACAGAGATAAAATAAATTCACTAAAAGTTTAATAAAAGATGGAAGGAAATGTCAGTTCCTGAAAGAAATTTCCTTGGGGACTTGAATCTTTAATAGGTCCTCAAAAAAAAAGGAACACAAAATAGTGTAACTCTGTAAACCCACTGGATACGATATGGTAATAGGACGAATGATTACTCACATTCGTTGGAGCCCTTATTCAAGCTCCTATATGATGCGCACACCTACTTTATACTGGTAGGCAAACCGTATCTAGGGATGGACGACATGTTTCGCAACATTCGAAAACATGAAACTAATTTTTAACACATTAGTTCAAATCGAAATTCGAATGTTTGCATAACATTCAATTTTTGAATATTCGGTTTCGAATTTTATGATTACATTCGAAAAATATTAGTTTTCGAAAAATGTCGAATATATATATATATATTTGTAATAGTTTTCTAATGCTTTCTATAAATGTAATATTTGAATTATGCAATATTCAGAATTCGAAAAATTTGAATTTATATGTTTGTAATAGTATTTCTAATGCTTTCTTTAAATGCAATTTTCCCTACACATGAACTATTGAACCTCTGAATAGTATTTGTTAAATAGAATGTTAAATTCGAAATTCGAATGCTGGACATTCTATCTAATTATAAACATTCAAATTCCAAAAGCAACATTCGAAAACTGTAAATAGCATTCTATTATAGAATTTTTAAGAATAGTCGTTCGTATCAACATTCGGATTTGTAATTCGAATTTTGGTAATAACATTCGTTTCTAACATTCTAATTCGTAAATTTACACATTCGCCCATCCCTAACCGTATCCCACAACACATTTTACACAGAGATGTTAATGTGATAGTTTCTAGTCAAATTTTTACAGATACTTTGCATGACTTTCAAGTGATTCAGCATTTGGGCACTTTGTTCCTTTTTTTACTTTTATTAATGGAAATAATTTTTTGTTTGGAATATACTGCACATGGTTTCAAATTAATATTGCTGAAATAAAAACAGATTGCGGTAATGGCCCTTAGATGTTTGGACCCTACTCTATATGTTATTTTAGAACTATAGGAAGGATCTATCTTTACGCAGTACAGCAGTGACATTTTCATTTTGCACTTCCTGTAAAATGAAGTATAATTTCTCCACATGGGTCCCTTTGGGGTCATGATACTGCCGGCCTCCCTTGGAAGAACAGAATTCATCATCTTGATTGGTCTTTTTAAGAGGAAAATGACAGAGGTCAATCTAAAAAAGCATTAAATATTTGTGAGAATGGTACGCAAAACTATTGTGTTGCTTCTTGGCAGAATATAGCAAATAGAATATTGAGATACTGGGCGATAAGCCTGCCCAAAAGGCAGTCTATGTTGAAAAATACAACCCCCAAGCTAAATTTACAAAAAAATAAAATGACAGAAAACAATAAACATAGCTATCCAAAATAAAAAATGTAACCCCTAAACTAAACCCCCTATAAAAAAATCCCCCCCAAATAAAACACCCCCTAATCCTAATACTAAACTACCAATAGCTCTTAAAAGGGCCTTTTGTAGGGAATTGCCCTAAGTTAAATAGCTCTTTTACCTATAAAAAGACCAAGTCCCCCCCATAACAGTAAACCCCCCCCAAATAAAAAAAACCCTAACAATAAAAAACTAAACTACCCATTTCCCGTAAAGGGGGCATTTGTATATTTTCATTTTTACAGCTCTTTTACTGTCAATCAGCTCTTTTTCTATCCCAAAAAAAACAATCTAAAAAAAAACACCCCCAAAAATTAAATGAAAAAAAAAATGCCTACACTTAAGCCCCAAATAGGTACTCACTGTTCCTGAAAGTCCGGCGGAGAAGGTGGTCTTCCAGACGGATCCATCATCTTCAAATCTTCATCCAGAGTGAAGGCGGTGTGGAGCGGAGGTGCGGAGCTGTGTTCCCGATGCCCTGGATCCTCGGCGGGCGGCCCTGGGCACGTGTTGCTCCGCAGCATGGAGGCTATCTTCATCCGATGTCCGTCGTAAACTGAAGATTGAATGCAAAGTACTTGCAATCAATTTGGGGTACCTTGCATTCCTATTGGCTGAAATTTTCAAATCAGCCAATAGGATTAGAGCTACTGAAATCCTATTGGCTGTTCAAATCCAGCCAATAATATTTCAGTAGCTCTCATCCTATTGGCTAATCTTAAATAATTTCAGCAAAAGGAATGCAAGGTACCCCCAATCAATATGGGGGTACCTTGCATTCAATCTTCACGTGTGCGGTGACTATCGCATGAAGAGGAGCCTCCACGCCGCGCCGAGATCGGCCACATCTGGGAACACCGCTCTGCGCCACCTCTCGCTGTGGATGAAGATAAAAGGAACCGTGAGTACCTATTTGGGGCTTTAGTGTTAGGCTTTTTTTTGGGGGGGAGGGTTTAGATTGAGGTTTTTGGGCAATTGAAAAAAGAGCTGAATGCCCTTTTAAGGGCAATGCCCCATACAAATGCCCCTTTAGGGGGAGTGGGTAGTTTGTTTTTTTTAGTGTTAGTTTTTATTATTTTGAGGGGTTTGGTGGGTGGGGGGAGTTTTACTGTTGAGGGGGGACTTAGTATTTTTTTTAAGGAAAAGAGCTGTTTAACATAGGGCAATGCCCTACAAAAGGCCCCCTTTTAAGGGCTATTGGTAGTTTATTCTTAGATTAGGGGGCTTTTTTATTTTCATAGGGATTAGGAATATTTTATTTTTTATTTTGGATAATGTGGTTTATTATTTTCTGTAATGTTAACCTTTTTTGTTTTGTGTAATTTTAGATTAATTTAAAGTACTGTTAGGATTTTTTATTTTAATTGTAATGCAAGTATTTTATTATGTAGTCATTTAATTAGTTATTTACGTTGTGGGGGTTGGCTGTTTAGAGTTGATAAGTAAATTGGGTTTTAATGCGTTGTGGGGGCTTGGTAGATTAGGGGTTAATATGTTAATTAAGTTTATTGCGTTTGGTGGTGGATGGCGGTTTAGGGGTTAATGAATTATTTTATTTGCGATGTGGGGGAATGGTGGATTAGGGGTTAATAGATGTATTCGGTAGTTTGCGATGTTGGGGTTGGCCAGATTTAGGGGTTAATAATTTTAGTAGTTTTTTTGTTTTTTTTTTTCTTAATACTTCGTGCAGGCGGTTATATTTTTTTTTTATTAGTCAATTACATGCTGCAAATTATTTTTCAATAGTCAAAATCTCTCCACACATAAATTTGGAGTAGCCAACCTGGATTTATTTCTCAAGTAGATGGAGTAGATACAGGCTTGCCATAGTCATTTTGTTAGCACAACTTGCAGTATTTTGCTGCATCTTAACTTACTACCCATGCTGCTTTCAGTTATGATCACTTATGTGACAGGGTTAGCATTGCAAAGTCTGCCATGTGTAGAACTGGGAAAACCCACCAATTTGCAGATTAAATTGTAGGAAACATTAAAAAAAAAAACTAATGAAAGTAACATTGCAAAGTTGTTTTAGTGTACATTTTATATTACAATTCTTTGACTGTGTTTACTGCCTATTTAAAAGGAATAGTCTAGTCAAAATTAAACTTCCATGATTCAGACAGACAGAGCATGCCATTTTATTTTCCCCAAAATATTTTACTTGAGACAAACAAAAGAAAATAAATTTGGTACAACTCCACATTAGTATGTGCACAAAAATTACAAACATAGAAAGGTAAACAATAAGTCTTAGACAGTAGTGCAATAATTGGTTCTTACACTTCAACACATACCATCGTCTCCTTCATTTTAGCCTAAGAGGTATAGAGGTGGAGATTCACGCGGAGTGAATATACGGTCTCATTTTTACTGTTATGAGGAACATTATAAGTATAAATTGCCATAACTATATCCTCTGTTTTGTGGAGAATTAAGCCAAGAGGGCCTTTCTCTGTAAAACTATAGTTAATACAGAGTGGTAACATAGTAAATATAGTACAACTGTGGAGTGTTCAAAAGATCTGTGTCAATGAAGAGATATAATTAATAAAAGTAATGTGAGAGAAGGCAAGATTCAGCGGACAAGAGCCCGCTTGGGTAAAGAACAATGGGTAAAGGACCCCAGTATAATGGGGGAAAATGGGGGGGGGGGGGGGTAGAGGCGGAGCTATAATAAATTGGACTAAATGAGATGTAAGTGGTGAAAACAGGGAGACTTTGAGCCTAATGAGTTTTCTGGGTATCTGCTTGGGATATAGGGGGCTGGGAGTTTACTAAATACTTCACATTCACCTCAAATATGGTGGTTTTTGCCTCTAGGAAGGCACATATTATATAAGCTAGCTTTTAGTTAAGGACAATATTCATGTGTTATGCATATGCAGTCAATATTTCTAAATGAGATAGAGTAAGGATACGTTAGACAAGTATTGACCTCCTGAAGCCCTAACATAGTATGCAACGAGGCCCGTCTATGTAAAATGGCCTATAAGGATATATATTTAGTGTTAGTTTTAGTTAAAAACCAAACTGACCAATTAAAAAAAAAAAAAAAAAAAAAAAGACAAAGCAGAGACAGGAAGATCGGACATAAGAAAAAAAATGATTGCCAGACCCTAGAGCAGGGATAGGCCAGGTCTCTGTACATGGACACTGGTGTCTGTGACTAGCCCTTGCAGTGTCCTCCACAACCTTAGTATATCTTTTCTTCTCTGATTAAAATATAGGAATAAAAAAAAATATTTAGTGTGAATAAAGTTAGTGGCTTGTCAAGAGACTGCTAGCGATATTGGGTGATAAGTTATGGAATAAATAAAGTCTGAGTGAAATACTGGATGTGCATCTGCATCTGTATAATAACACCCAGCTCTATGTATAATAACACCAAGCACTATAAAATGTTTTTTAATTTCAAATGTACCTTGGTGTCCTTCACTAAGATCTGTACTTTTCAAAATGTCCGCCACAGCCTTTGTCTGTGCCTATCCCTGCCCTAGAGGCTTATATAAAACATAAAAGTAAATCTTCTAAATGAACATGAGTAACCTGCAAACTATTATCTAGGCATCCATCAAAAAGACTTCATAAATATAATAGTTTCATATCTTATAACATGACTTAACAGTTCCCCACTATGAGTTTGAGGCGTTAGGTCTCCCTTCTGAATTATCTTCCAGTATCAAGTCTTGTAGCACGCTTACTAAAGGGAGGAGGATCAGAACATATTAGAAGAAAATTGTCAGCAAACAGGCCTGTACTAAGCAAGCTCTATATATGTGGGTACAAACTTTTTTAACCTACGCCCGATCTGGATGAGGCAGGGCAGCATATAACCAAAACAGAAAGTTGGTTCCTTAATTCCCCGGGTTGTACTTATACACTAACAGGGAAGTGGGGAAGTCCTGGGTAAGCCTGTGCTCTGAGCCAATACTCTGACTTGTATTGTAATGAGTCCCCTTTGAGTAACTTATCTGAGTCTTGTCTGGAGGCATGCCCCGAGGGGAAGGAATATATGTCCCATTATAGCAGGCCTTCAAGGATAACTCAGTCATAGGGCGGTAGCCAGAGAGTGTCCCTGGAGTACAGAGACTCATCACGAAGTGGCATACTCACTATCTCTGAGTCGTGATGTGTAGCAGGTATTTCTTTTATCCCCCACATGGCTCTTTTTATTCCGGTCAAAGAGAACTTCAGTGCTTCTCCGCTGCGGAATCTCCCGGGCTTGCGGTATGAATTGGGCTAGATCTACGAGTGCCTGAAAGCTCCCGTTGGAGATCAATGTATTGAACGGTAGACCTATGCTGCAGTGGTTCCTCCTCCCTGAAGACAGAAGCCATGTCTCTTCCGTAGCTCTCCTCTCAGACCCCCGGCGGGGAAGGAAGGAGGGGGCTCAGCAGCCCTTGAGCTGTGAAAGAATCACTATATAAGGCAAGTGCGTTTGGGTTAAGAGTAGGGAGGGTCTGGTTGCAGGTCCAGGTCTCCCCCTGTAGATTGTGCGACTGCGGCTTGCAGTATGATAGTGATGCGAATTCCTCCGTCTCAGAGAGTAAAAAAAGTTTATAGCCTAAGATGGCGGCTTCTTTCTTCTAATGATTCAGGGCTGCTTCATACCGGAGCCTTGTATCTGAGCATCCTCTCTAAAATCTTCACCAAGTAAGCTGGCCGGTTATGTGTTATGGGAGTAAAAACTATTATTATTAAGTATTTGCTTGAGGTATAATGATAATTAGCAGCTTAAAATACGTGTTAATTTGAGGAGCTCTGCATAAAAGCGTCTGTTCTGCTTAGCGGTCGGCTCTGCCCCCCCAGGAGCATGCCATTTTAAGCAACGTTCTTATTTACTCCTATTATGATTTTATTTTCTTTGTTCTCTTGGTATCTTTATTTGAAGGTAAGCTTAGGAGACAGCCCATTTTTGGTTCAGCACCTGGGTAGCGCTTGCTGATTGGTGGCTACGTGTCACAGCTGTTAAAGTAAGAAATAATATCTGTGAATCTCAACTGCAGATCTAGCAAATATGAAACTAAGTGAATTGGCAGAGAATTTCCTTTCTGGTGGTGGTTGTGTAGCTCATAGAAATTTGGTAACAAAACATCAGATAAATCATGGTATCATTTCAGCACACACATTAAATAAATCTGTGTTCAATGTCTGTGAAGAAGGAGCTGTTTATTCTTCCCTGCTTGCATGTGAAACATACAGAAATGAGTTTAACTTCATGTGTTCACATAAAAGACTGGGGTACTGTTAACAGTGTAGGAGCTGAAGGTTCTGTGTCTCAATATGAGAGCAGAAGAGGATGGGCTGCAGCAGATGATGTCAGAGTCAGTGAGAGGTCTGAGCAGTTCAGAAAGCCAGAGGAACTGTGCTTCAAGAGAAAGTGCTGTAAGCTGTAGGATCAAATTACACAGGAAGCTTGAAAAATTACCAAGCACTTGGGATCTGGCAGATGAGGCTTATATAGGGAAACAGCTTGGTATTAAAGGTATATACCCACAGCATGAGATCAGGAGTGGTAAGTTGTTACAGAACTCCCCCCGTAAGGAACCACTCCGTGGTTCAAGGTTTAGGTCTATCAGGGTGTCTCCTGTGGAAAATAGAAACCAGATGAGGAGCCGATAAAATCCAGGAGGGCTCCCATGAGTCTTCATCTGGTCCGTAACCAGTCCATCAAACTAGGTATTGCAATTGACCTTGAAATCTCCTGGAGTCCAGGATGGACTTGACTTCAAATTCCTGATCTGGATTAACTGATGGAAGGGTAAAATGAGTAGAGGACCTAACAGGGTTATAAGGCTTAATAAAGAGGTATGGAAAGTAGGGTGTACCTTGTATGCCGGAGGTAACCGGAGGGTTACTGTGTTGTCATAGACAATTTTAAGGATTTGGAAAGGTCCAATGAAAATTTTGCTAAACTTTAAGGGTGCGTGCAGCTTTAGATTGTTTGTTGATAGCCAGACCTTATCTCCTATTTTGTATGAAGTGTTTTGATGTTATAGTAACACTTTTGTCTCTCTTGTGCAGATTTTATGTTATCTTTAAGAACTTCAAAGTTCTGAACCAGTGTGTTAGTTAAATCGTTGAGGAGTGGATTGGAGATCTCACAATCAGGAAGGAAATGGAAAGATGGGTGGTAAGCGTAATTGGCGAGGAAAGGTGTCTGTTTAGTGGTAGAACTAACTGTATTATTGTAGGCAAATTCTGCAATGTGAAGTAGTGATGTCGAGTTATCTTGTTGAGAGTTGTAGTAACAGCCAATGTACTGTTCTACCCATTGGTTGGTGCGTTCTGTCTGGCCATTTGTTTGTGGGTGGTAGGCCGTACTGAGCTGTTGTTGAATGTCTAGAGTGTGGCACAACTCTCTCCAAAATTGTGGCATATATTGAGACCCACGATCAGATGTATTGGCAATGATAAAAGAAGACCGTATGGAGAACGTGTGTCGGTTCTTGTGGTCACGCATGTAACATATGATTGGACAAATAACTTGGTATCTTTGTAAATGGTGGGCCACCAAAAAATGTTCTTGAGTAACTGATAAGTTTTCTGTTCACCAGGATGGCCTGCGAGAGGTTAATCATGCACAGATTTTTGGATGTCCTGTCGCATAAGAGGGTGAATGTAAAGTTGTTTTCCAAAATAATACAATCCAGCACAATCCTTACGTAGTATGGACAGTGGTTTACTTATGTCTTCTTCCAGACACGTCTTAAGTGTTTTGACAAAATTTATACAAATAACTATGACTTGTTCAGGGGTAACAATGGACTTATGATTTGGGAGATAAACTGGTCGATGGTCCTTGCGGGAGAGGGCATCAGCTTTCCCATTTTTGACTGCCAGGTCTGTATGGGATTATGAAATGAAATATAGTGATATAACTGTCTTAACATGTTTAACATGTTCCTGGGGATTATTTGAGTAGATGAGTATATCATCTAAATGAATAACAAAATGAATGTCAAGTAGGTCTCTAAAGATGTCGTTCACAAATCTTTGCCGGAGCGTTACAGAGACCTAATGGCATGACAGTGTACTCGTAGAGTCCGTATCTGGTACGGAACTCTGTCAGCCATTCGTCTCCTTCTCGGATTCTAATGAGGTTGTAAGCACCTCTTAGGTAAAGTTTGGTGTAAATCTTGGAACCTTGTAACCATTCGATCAATTCAGGAATTAACGGCAAAGGATATCTATCCTTCTTTGTGTGTTTGTTTAATTCCCTATAATCAGTTATAGGTCGTAGAGTGTTGTCTTTATTTTTTACGAAAAATATTCCTGTTCCTGCAGGTGATGTTGAGGGTCTAATGAACCCCCTTTTTAAGTTATCTTCAATGTATGACTTTTATGCCACAGCTGTTAAAGTAAGAAATGTTTTTTGTGAACCTTAACTACAGATCTAGCAAATATGAAGCTAAGTGAATTGACAGAGAATTTCCTTCCTGGTGGTGGTAGTGTAGCTCATAGAAATTTGATAACAAAACATCAGATAAATCAAGGTATAATTTCAGCACACACATTAAATAAATCTGTGTTCAATGTGTGTGAAGTAGGAGCTGTTTATTCTTCCCTGCTTGCATGTGAAACACACAGAAATGTAAGAGTTTAAATTCATGGGGCATATTTATCAAGCTCCGTATGGAGCTTGAGGCTCCTTGTTGAAGGCTCACTGGAAACCGCTTCTCCATAACTTGTCCACCTGCTCTGAGGCGGCGGACACAAATCAACCCAATCGAATTCGATCGGGTTGATTGACACCCCCTGCTAGCTAGCGTATGCTGTCAGCATTTATCGATGTGCAGCGGACATGATACGCTACTTCGTATCAGGTCTGCATGCACATTGTTAAATATGCCCCCATGTGTTTACATAGAAGACTTGGGGTACTGTTAACAGTGTAAAAAGTAAAGAAGGTACCTTAGAGTGAGCCCACATAAATCTGCCTGTTTGTAGAGAGAATCCGTGTAGGAGCTAAAGATTCTCTGTCTCAATATGAGAGCAGGAGAGGATGGGTTGCAGCTGATGATGTCAGAGCCCGTGAGAGGTCTGGAAGGTTCAGGAAGCCAGAGGAAATGTGCTACAAGAGAAAGTGCTGAAAGCTGTAAACTGTAGGATCAAATTACACAGGAAGCTTGAGAAATTACAAAGCACTGGCAGATGAGATTTATATAGGGAAACAGCTAGGAATTAAAGGTATATACTAGGGTTGCACCGATACCGATACTAGTTTCGGTATCGGTGCCGATACCAAGTATTTGCATAAGTACTTGTACTCGTGCAAATGTACCGATACTTAAACCGATACCTCCAATTCCTACCCATACGCCATCTTGTGGGATTTTTCAAACTGCATGTTCCCATTTCATTTTAAGCTGGAGTGGAGACTTAACTAAAAATTGTTCTGCCAATACAAATTGCTGATATTTGTATTATTGTACATCAGAGCAGTCATTCAGACAAACCCCTGAAGTACTGGGCAGTTAATAAACTGAGATTTAATGACCCAAAAATATCTTTCTAACCCATGCAGTAGTGGTAAAAGTGAAAGACTGTTCAGCTTAGCGTCAAACGTCCTTGTTGTTAGCAGAAGCAGACTTATAGCTGAACATGCAGAGATGCTTCTGTTCCTTAATAAGAACTTTCCACTAACTTTTGAAAAAATATTCTAATTGCTAGATTGCCTGTTCTCCTCTTGCACAATTATGCTCAAAACATACTGTACTCTGAGGTACAACCTTAGCCAGGGCTGGACTGGGAATAAAAAGCAGCCCTGGAAAAATATGAAGATCAGCCCTATTTTCTGTTGAGTCAGTAGAATGCAAATGCCCCATTTTTCTCAAAGGGGATTACTGGGATACTCCTGCCTCAATATTATTTTCAGAATTAAATTATATTACTTTGTATTAAGTACAAATGTTAGATTGATGAGTTATATAGGCATCCTACAACCCAATTGCATCCAGTAATCCCCCCTTTAAATTGTAGCTTTCCAGCCCTAGCTGCTGCAGCTGTTTTTTATTGTTGTTATTATTAACATGTTATTGTAATATTTTTATTTATAAACATGTAATGTAAACTTTGTGACAACAAGCTCATAAAACTGTTTTATTATTTCAAAATGTTTTTTGAGATACAGTTCATAATTTATAAAGAATTGATCTTAAATCATTACTCTGTAATGTGCTAGGTAAACTGTCATGACATAAAAAAGTATCGGTAATTGGTATCGGTGAGTATTTGAAAAAAAAGTATCGGTACTTGTACTCGGTCTTAAAAAAATGGTATTGGTGCAACCCTAGTATATACCCACAGCATGAGGAGTGGTAAGTTGTTACACTAAGTTTAGACACCAATCAGAAATTGCTACCCAGGTGCTAAACAAAAATGGTCCGGCTCCTATGCTAACATTACTGCTTTTTCAAATAAAGATACCAAGAGAACAAAGAAAAACTGATATGAGTAAATTATACTAAATCTAACCCTACTATTTCTCACTTACTTTCAGGTATGTCCCTTTAAAAAACCCTGTTTTTGCTGGATTTATTAAACTGTTCTTAACCCCTGTGTGTCACTCTAACCCACTGTCTACTCCTTTAATCTGCTATTATCCTGTCCCTAGCATGTGCACTTCTTTCTTCTCTAACTTTGATTAATTAATTAATTTATTCCCACCCAATTTCCTTTCTTAAATCTATCCCTCTGATCTTGTTGTATTTCTTAGTCTCCTCACCTGGGTGTAACTTATCTCCCTGTCTCCAATCAATAAACTTTAGTAATTTCAGCTGTCTGTAAAAGCCCTATAAATTTCAGACCAGCTAAAGGGTAGCGTTTGCTTGGGTCTGAGCGTTTGCAGAGCATTCCATCTCTCTAAGCTCCCATCTGTCTAAGTGACCATCTTTAAGTGGCAGCACTAAAAATTAGACAAGATTTGAAGATAATTTGAGGCAATCTAAATATTTTCATTTCAAAAACAATCTTTAGCACTTAACATTCTGCTATGTTTTCAGGACTACTTTTCCTTTTAATAGTCTCATATCTATTCCACAAGCATGCTCAAATGCTCATACCTTACCCTTCTCCACATGCAGTTTATATAGGCCCCTCTCTCCTTTCCTCTCCTTACCTTGGCTATATCAATAAACTGCACCACCTCACAAAAATACCCACACTGCTATAAATCTCATTCTCACCTACTCTTACTTTCCATCGTGCTGCTATTAGCATCAGGTGACATCTCTCCAAACCCTGGGCCCACCCTCATTCCCACCATTACCCAATCACGCACTCCTTATATAAATTTTAACAAAAGCAACACACATAACCTCATTTCCATCCAATGCATCCCATACGCACACACTCCTTTCACTTGCGCACTCTGGAACTCTCGCTCTGTCTGCAACAAACAATAATTCATGACCTATTTATTTCAAATGCTTTCACCCTTTTAGCAATTACCGAAACCTGGCTATTTTCTTCCAACACCGTTTCCCTTTCTCACACATGGTGGTCTTCACTTTAGCCATACCCCTAGGCCAGGTGAGAAACATGGTGGCGGTGTTGGGATCCTGCTCTCCCCCTCCTGCACTTATTAGTACCTACCTCCAATCCCATCTCTCTGGGATCCTGCTCTCCCCCTCTCCCTCAAAGTGGCAGTCATCTATCTCCCTCCTGGACCGACCTCCCAATTCCTTGACAACTTTGCGGCCTGGCTTTCTCACCTTCTCTCTACAAATATACCAACCCTAATTCTTGGGGACTTCAACATTCCCATTGACAACCCGCCTGCCCCTGCTGCTTCTAAACTTCTTTCACTCACATCCTCCTTCGGTCTCTCACAATCCACCCTATTCCCTACTCACCGTGATGGACACTCTATCGACCTGGTATTTTCCTACCTCTGTTCTATAGCTGACCTCACCTGTCACCCTTTTCCCATTTCAGACCATCACCTAGTCACCTATAATATCAATGCAACAGCCAAACCCACTTCTCCATCCCGCCCCCGTACCTGTAGAAATCTACATGCTGTGGATCCGCTCCAATTTTCAAAAATCATTCAAGATCTCCTCCCTCACACTTCCACTATAACCTGTCCTGATCTCGCTACAGCCCACTATAACAAAACTCTCACCTCTGCACTAGACACACTTGCCCCTTTCCAACTGCGCAAAACACCACACCGTCAGTTACAGCCCTGGCACTCTCAGCAAACACACTATTTGCAAAAATGCTCCCGTACTGCTGAGCGCGTCTGGAGGAAAACTCACTCTGAACCTGATTTCTTACACTATAACTTTATTCTTCGTTCATACACTTCTGCCCTTCACTTAGCCAAGCAAACCTACTTCTCTTCTCTAAAATCTACTCTTTCCTCAAACCCTAAACGACTCTTCTCCACCTTTAACTCTCTCCTCTACCCACCTGCTTAACCCCCCCAATCTGTCTTTAGTGCTCAAGACGTGGCACGCTACGTTTTAAACAAAACACGTACTATCCGAAGCAAAGTCCCAACACCAACCTGCAATATTCCAACAACAGGCCCAGTTACTCCCTCTGCCTCCCTCTGCATCTTCCATCCAGCCACTGAGAATGAAGTTTCTTCCTTACTATCTTCCTCACTACCTGCCCGCTCGACCCTATCCCTTTCCATCTAATACCCTCCCTATCTTCCACCCTTACTCTTTTTCTTACCCACATCTTCAACCTATCTCTCTCTACCGGCTCATTCCCATCTTCTTTCAAACATGCAAAAGTCACTCCCATACTCAAAAAAAAAAACCCTCCCTCGACCCTAATTCTCCTTAAAGCTACCGCCCCATATCACTGCTTCCACTAACATCAAAACTTCTGGAAAAACTAGTTTACAATCGCCTAACCCACTTCCTGTCCACCAACTCCTTGCTGGACCCCCTGCAATCCGGATTCCGCCTCAAACACTCAACTGAGACTGCCCTTACCAAGGTTACTAACAATCTTCTCTCTGCTAAAAATATTGGCCACTACTCTATACTCATCTTACTTTACCTCTCAGCTGCCTTTGACACAGTTGACCATCCCCTCCTCCTACAGACCCTTAGCTCTTTTGGCCTCTGTGACACCGCTCTTTCCTGGATTCTCTCAGGTCTTTTTCTGTGTCATTTGCCGGCGGCGACTCCTCTCCAATGCCTCTGTCTGTTGGAGTACCTCAATAATCTGTTCTGGGTCCTCTACTCTTCTCCATTTATACTTCTTCGCTGGGTAAACTTATCAACAGTTATGGCTTCAAATATCACCTCTATGCTGATGACACCCAGATTTACCTCTCCACCCCTGCTCTCTCTCCATCTGTCCTCTCTCATTTCAGCGACTACTTATCTGGCATTTCTTCCTGGATAGCCTCTCACCACCTAAAGATTAACATGTCCAAGACTGAGCTCCTTCTTACCCCCCCCCCCCCAAGCTCTATGCTGACTTCTCTATCCCTGTTGACTGCATCACCATTTCCCCATCACCCCAAGTCTGCTGCCTTGGAGTTACACAAGTCTCAAATCTATCCTTCGTCCCCCATATCCAATCGCTTTCTACATCCTGCCGCAACCATCTACACAATATTTCCAAGATTCAACCTTTTCTGAGCGCTAACACCACAAAGCTAATAATCCACTCCCTTGTTATTTCCCAACTTGACTACTGCAATAACCTACTTACTGACCTTTCTCTTTCCCGCCTCTTCCCCTTCAATCCATTCTAAATGCCTCTACCAGTCTGATCCACCTTTCCCGTTGCTCTGTATCTGCTTCATCTCTCTGCAAGTCCCTTCATTGGCTCCCCATTTACAGCAGAATTACATTAAAAATTCTTACCCTTACATAAAGCTCTCACCAATGCCGCTCCCCTCTACCTATCCTCTCTAATAACAAAGTATACTCCTGCTCGTCCACTAAGATCCAACAATGACCTGGTCCTTGCATCCACGGCTATCACCTCTTCTCATGCTAGACTGCAGGACTTCTGTTGTACAGCACCTACCCTCTTGAACACTCTCCCTCGTGCTTTCAGGCTTTGCCCTAATCTTTCTTCCTTTAAATGCTCCCTGAAGAAGAAGCCTACCACCCAACTCAATAATAAATTAATTTCACTTCCCTCATCTAACTTTGCATTATCTTCCTCAATCTTGCTGTCCTCACCTCCAGTTTCTCAACCTCCTACCCTTCTAGATTGTAAGTTCCCACGGGAATAGGGCCCTTAATTCCTCCTGTATGTGTTTGTACATTTTGTCCTGTCTTCTACAAGTTTTTTTTTTTATATCATTGTTTTATCTAAATGAATTGTATCCATGGACAGCGCTGCGGAATATGTTGGCGCTTCATAAATAAAGTATAATAATAATAATAATTAGAGAGTTGCTTAAAATTGTATGCTCTATCTCAGGGGTATAAAGCTCAATTTATTTGGGGGCCACTTGAACTGAATAAGTGGTCTGGAAATGGATATACTAGGAACTGGAAATTACTTTTACCCAAGTAGTAGTGCATGGTAGGAGTTGTAGCTCAAAGCAGACATACACAGTTGTCTATATTTATCTTATAAGTGCTAAATGAAGTGATCATTCTGGATGTGTATAACAATGTAAAAAGGGACATTTATCCAAGCACTGTATGGTGGGAGTGTACACCGAACACTTGTCTTTATATTTATCTTGTGAGACAGCACATTACCTAGTTACACCTCCTTAGAACCTTAAAAAACTGACAGCGCAAATTAAATATTTACTTATTAAATAAACAAGGGCCAGATTAAACTATCTTGAGGTCCGCATATGGCCCCAGGGCCTGTACTTTGAGACCACTGCTCTATCTGAATCATAAACTTTTAATTTTGACTAGACTATTCCTTTAAAGTGAATGTAAACTGTGATGAAATAGTGCCCGGTTGTTAAAAATACTATTAAAAACAAGTGCACTTTCATTCATCAAAGTTTACATTACAGCGCATTTTACAAATACTTACCTTCTCCTGAAGCACCGGATCGCCGAACCCCCGCCTGCAGGTCCTCTATACTCACACAGCAATAAAGAAACCGACTTCCTCCAATCACGGCGTGGCCTCACCAGGTGGACGCTCGTATGGAGGGAAGCCGTGATTGGAGGAAGCCGGTTTCGTCATTGCTGACGAAGTACAGAGGACCTGCAGGCAGGGGATCGCGATCCAGCGTTTCAGGAGAAGAAGGTAAGTATTTGTAAAATCCGCTGCAATGTAAACTTTGATGAATGAAAGTGCCCCTGTTTTTAATAGTATTTTTAAAAACCGGGCACTATTTCATCACAGTTTACATTCACTTTAAGCTCCTAGTCCTATTTTATCACAGCTATTTACTTTTCCACTAGTGAAGCACAGCAGGTTGCAGTCATGAAATTTTGCAACTTTGCTTGATACATGTTTCCAAATGCTGATGCATTTTGCTTTTTGTCAAAACCGGTTTGTCACTTCTGCAGGACTAATTATTCTGTATAATAGCATACTTAGTTTCTTTAAACTGTCCTACTTTGAAAGCAAAGTGTTTTTTTTTTTTTAATTCTAGCTTTATTGTTAAATTTGATAGTTAATAGAATCTTAAAGGGAAAATTATTTTTCTAATGTATACATAGCCATATATTTTGTAAGCTCTGTTTTTAAATATCTGCATAAAAATACATATTTTAGAAAGCATTTAAAACTATCCTTTTCGTTTGCAAAATTTTCACTGCTTTACAGTCCAGTGACATACACCTTGAAAAGCTTTTTGATTATGTTTAATTTATCTCCTTTTGTAGGGGAAAATATAAGTACTCTTCCAGAATCAAACACTTTACAGAATTGGCAATAGGATTCACTAAAGTTCATAGCTGAGTTACAAGAAAACTTGCAAAATAAGTATTGATAAAAAATTTTGAAGTTTGCTTTATTTAAGAAGAAAACAAAAGAATGCTTGAAATATATAAACCATAATATAGCATCATACATTGTATAGAAAATATTGTTAGTAAATACTGATTTATTTATTTTTATTACAAATTTGAGTCTAATTAAGATAAGTATATATTTATTTTAAAACGTTTCCAATGAATCTACACAATTCTTACCAAGATAAACTTTAGAATTTCTGTGTTTTAATCAATTTCTTTTGAAACACTGGAAAAAAAACTTACCTTAATTTCTTCCCATATATTATTCATGCAAATATATCATGTATACAGGTTGCTTAAGCCTTTTTGACTGCTAAACAAATCACTTGAATCATTTTACAACAAAGTCAGCATGTCATAGAAATGATTGTACTGCATAATTTGATTTGTGCCCTGGAGTATGTTGAAAAAATCTGCAGCTGCGTTTTTTCTTTAAGCTTACAGAAAACCACATTTTTACATATTTGATTAGCATATCCCTCTGGGTGTTTTTCAGTGTTTTTTGTTTGAAAAAATGTAGACTAATATATATTTCTAGGAAGCTTTTCATGACATCTGTCCAAAAATACCCAACTAAAGATGTGGGTCCTTTTTTGTATAGCTTTTACAATATTGTTTCTTTCCATAAGTCAGGGAGAGTCCACGACTTCATTCCTTACTGTTGGGAAATACAATACCTAACCACCAGGAGGAGGAAAAGACACCCCAGCCAAAGGCTTAAATATCCCTCCCAATTTCCTTATACTCCCAGTCATTCTTTGCCTTTAGTCACTAGACCCAGTGTATGGAGGTGATTGGACTCATGGTGTCTTGTATGGAAATCATTCACTTTGCCAGATTCCATCTCAGACCCTTACAGCTATGCATGCTAAGGCAATGGAACGGCGACCATTCCGATCTGTCCCAACAGAAAGTAATGGACAGCCTGTCGAGAGATTTGCTCTCTTGGTGGCTCTGTCAAGATCACCTGTCCCCACGGCACGTGCTTCTTGAGACCGTCCTGGGAGATTGTGACTATGGATGCAAGTCTATCCGGCTGGGGAGCCATTTGGGTTGCCAGGAGGGCACAAGAGCTGTGGACTCGAGGAGTCCTCTCTTCCAAAAAATATCCTGGAACGCTGGGCAATCTTCAATGCTCTGAAGGCTTGGCCCCTTCTGGGTTTGTCCCAGTTTATCAGATTGCAATCAGACATTATAACTTTGGTAGCCTACATCAACCATCAGGGAGGAACGAGAAGTTTCTTAGCAATGAGATAAGTATCTCAAATTCTAGAATGGGCGCAGGCCCACAGTTGTATGCTGTCAGCGATACACATTCTGGGCGTGGACAACTGGGAAGCAGACTTCGTCAGCAGGCAATCCTTTCACCCAGGAAAATGGTCCCTCCACCCAAGGTATTTGCTGAGATATGCAGCAGATGGTGGAAGCCGGAGAAAGACCTCATGGCCTCCCCTTCTAACTGCCAAACTACCCAGGTACGGGGCAAGATAGAGGGATCCTCAAGCAGAACTCTAGTGGTTCCTTGGAGGTTCAGACTCGTGTATCTGTTTCCTCCATTACCTCTTCTTCCTCGGGTGGTGGCCCGCATCAAGCAGGAGCAAGCATCAATGATTCTAATTGCTCTATCCTGGCTGCAAAGGACTTGGTTAGCGGATCTTGTGGGGATGCCCTCAACTCCTCCGTGGAGGTTACCCTGTCGCAGGGACCTGCTGCTACAGGGTCAATTTCTACATCAAAATCTAAATTCTCTGATGCTGACTGCATGGAGATTGAATGCTTAGTCTTAGCCAAGAGAGGTTTCTCTGAGAGTGTCATCAACACTTTGATTCAGGCTCATAAGCTAGTGACTCAACGCATCTACCATAAGGTGTGGCGGACGTACCTGCACTGGTGTGAGGAGCTTGGTTTTGCTTGTCATAAGGTTAAAGTTGCTAGAATTTTATATTTTCTCCAGGAAGGACTGGAGAAGGGTCTATCTTCTAGTTCCCTGAAGTGATAGATATCTTCCCTGTTGGTGTTGCTGCACAAGAGATTAGCTGAGCTTCCAGATGTACAGTCCTTTGTTAAGGCCCTGACTAGGATTAGACCTGTTTAGAAGGGTGGCTCTGCCTTGGAGCCCCAATCTTGTTCTTTGTGTGTTGCAGCAGGCTCCGTTTGAGCCCATGCATAATGTTGACATTAAACTGTTATCTTGGAAGAATCAATTTCTATTGGCTATTGCCTCAGCTTGCAGAGTCTCTGAGATTTCTGTTTTGCAATGTGACCACCCTTACCTTGTTTTTAATGCCAATAATGTGGTTTTACGTACTAAGTTAAGTTTCCTTCATAAGGTGGTGTCCGATTGTAACCTTAATCAAGAGATTGTTGTTCCTTCGTTGTGCTTAAATCCTTTCTTGACATAGGAGTGTTTGCTTCACAATCTAGATGTGGTTCGTGCCTTGAAATTTTACCTTTAGGCTACTAAGGAGTTCATACAATCTTCATCTTTGTTTCTCATCTATGCGGGTAAGCGTAGGGGTCAGAAAGCCACTACGTCTTCCCTGTCTTTTTGGTTGAGGAATGTCATCAAACTAGCTTATGAGACAGCGGGACAACAGCCTCCTTAGAGGATTACGGCTCATTCCACCAGAGCAGTGGCTTCCTCCTGGGCTTTTAAGAACGACGCTTCTATGGATCAGATTTACATACTTTTTCTACATTTTACAAGTTTGATGTCTTTGCTTCGGCTGAAGCAGCTTTTGGGAGAAAGGTTTTTGCAGGCTGTGCTGCCCTCAGATTAGGGTCCCCCTCTTTCTTGTTCCATCCCGTTATTCCTTCAGTGTCCTCTGGAGCTTGGGTATTGTTTTCCCAACAGTAAGAAATGAAGATGTGGACTCTCCCTGCCTTATAGAAAGAGAACAAAATTTATGCTTACCAGATAAATTATTTTCTTTCCTGGCAGGGAGAGTCTATGATCCCACCCTTAATTTTTGTGTTTTTTTTTGTTGTTGTTAAGGGACTCCTTTTTTTATATTATTTCTTCTGGCAGTTTTATACCCCCGATGTTTCTCCTACTTTTCCTTGGTACCTCGACAGAATGACTGGGGGAGAGGGGAAGTGGGAGGGATATTTAAGCCTTTGTCTTTGCTTCCTCCTGGTGGCCAGGTGTTGTATTTCCCAACGGTAAGAAATGAAGATCTGGACTCTCCCTGTCAGGAAATAAATTTATCTAGTAAGCATACATTTTGTTTTTTATAAATCTGAAAGGGAAATGAAACTCCATTTTATTTTGTGATTTAGACAGAGCATTCAATTTAAAAAAACATTTCTAATTTACTTCTATTATCAAATTAGCTTTTTTACCATGGTATTATTTGTTGAAGAGATACCTAGGTAGGTGTCTGGAGCATCATATGTCGGGAAATAGTGCTCTTGCAAATGGATAACATTCTTGTAAACCTGCTTGCCATATAGTGCTCCAGACATGTGGATGATCCTGAGTTGTCGTCCCTGCTTCTCAACAAAACATACCAAGTTGTCTAACATTGCATGCTCTATCTGAATCATGAAAGTGAATTTTTGAGTTTACGTTTATGCAAAGGAGCTGAACACCCCGGGGGGTGGGGGGAAAACAAGGATTAGTTATTTTAAGAATTGTCATCTGTCAATCAATTGGACAATATAAGGGGCGGGAGATCTGCGCTTATCGCCTGAGTGCTAAAAAGTTAAAAATACATAAATATAAAACATTTTATGAATTAAACCCGGGCTCATTTTTAAAAGTCTATCCAATGCCGTGGGGCAGTAGTCGTAAGTTTACATTCACTTTAATCAGTGTTGAGGAGGGATTTGGAATACGATAGGTTAAAGAGAAGGTAAACTTTAATGAATGAAAGCCATTTTTTAAACATACTATTAAAAACAGGGGCACTTTCATTCATCAAAGTTTAGAAGGCAGCCGTTTTGATTAAAAACTTACCTTTGTTTTTTTTCACAGCCAGAACAGCTTCCCCCACACGGAGATCCTCTCTTCGCACGTCATCAATGACTAATCCAGCTTCCTCCAATCACGGCTTTCCCCGAGGGTAGTCATTACCTGAGGCCATGCAGTGATTGGAGGAAGCTGGATTAGTCATTGCTGACGTGTGAAGAGAGGATCTCCGTGTGGGGGAAACTGTTCTGGCTGTGAAAAAAAACAAAGGTAAGTTTTTAATCAAAACAGATGCCTTCTAAACTTTGATGAATGAAAGCGCCCATGTTTTTTAATAGTATTTTAAAAAAATGGCTTTCATTCATTAAAGTTTACCTTCACTTTAATGTCACACAGGTAAATGAGTACTTGCCTTGCACAGTGAATAGACCTCTGACTGATACAATAGCCCATTCACACCTCGTAAAGGAATAGTCTAGTCAAAATTAAACTTTCATGATTCAGATAGAGCATGCAATTTTAAGCAACTTTCTGATTTACTCCTATTATCAAATTTTCTTCGTTCTCTTGGCATCTTTATTTGAATGTAAGGTTAGGAGCCGGCCAATTTTTGGTTCAGCACCTAAGTAGCGCTTGCTGATTGGTGGCTACATTTAGACACCAATCAGAAAGCGCTACCCAGGTGCTGAACCAAAAATGGGCAGGCTCCTATGCTTACATTCCTGCTTTTTCAAGTAAAGATAACAAGAGAATGAAGAACAATTGATAATAGGGGTAAATTAGAAAGTTGCTTAAGATTGTCTGCTCTATATGAAGCATCAAAGTTTAATATTGACAAAGACTATTCCTTCAAGGCTACAATAGTTTCGGGAGGCTTCCCAGTTTCTATTTTAAAAAAGGCCTTTTTGGGAGCTTTTCTGTTAAAAAGTTGTTTGTTGCTTCTGGCTTTTAACAAACAAAATGTTTTTGCATCCTGATCAATTTGAAAGGAATTCCAAAAGCCATTTCAGGATCAAATCACTGATGCTGTTTATTAACCCCTTGGTACCAACATGCATTAGTGTAATACCAAAATAGCAAAATAGAGCATTTTATGATCGTTTTACAATATCTCTTTAAATTACTCAACATTTAAAGAAAATAGTGGTCTCTGCCAATAGCGGTTGAAGAGAATGTCAGTTTTCCATGGCTTTGTAGAGCAGCTTTTTAATGTAACGATCTGACAAAATAAAAAGTCAGCTTTAATATGAAGTGTAAACATGTTGTAATTGGCAGGAAAGAACTAGAAGAAAAACAGTGCCGTCAAAACAAAGCGAGGGTTGAAAGTTACTGTACCGTGCAGTAATACACAGAAGAATGACTGGCATTCAATAAACAAATCTGCTTGTTTAACAGAAACAATGTAACCTAGGTCAGTTATACGTAAACTGAGGAACGCTGGCAGCCATTTCACGCTGATGAATGCTAGAGGTTTTTTCTTTATAGCGTCCTTGTGTGTGTCTCTGTGTGTCTATTTGTATATCATATTAGTTAAAGGACCAGTAAATACAGAAGATTTGCATAATTAACAAATACATTACAAAAAGACAATGCAGTTGCACTTAGTCTGAACTTCAAATTGGTGGTAGTTGTTTTTTTTTCTAACAAATTTCAAAGTTATGACGATTTCGACGACTCCTGTATCATGTGACAGCCATCAGCCAATCACAAACGCATATACCTATATGCTGTGAATTCTTGCACATGCTCAGTAGGAGTTGGTGACTCAAAAAGTGTAAATATACAGGGAGTGCAGAATTATTAGGCAAGTTGTATTTTTGAGGATTAATTTTATTATTGAACAACAACCATGTTCTCAATGAACCCAAAAAACTCATTAATATCAAAGCTGAATAGTTTTGGAAGTAGTTTTTAGTTTGTTTTTAGTTATAGCTATTTTAGGGGGATATCTGTGTGTGCAGGGGACTATTACTGTGCATAATTATTAGGCAACTTAACAAAAAACAAATATATACCCATTTCAATTATTTATTTTTACCAGTGAAACCAATATAACATCTCAACATTCACAAATATACATTTCTGACATTCGAAAACAAAACAAAAACAAATCAGTGACCAGTGTTTTCCCTCCTTGTAAATCTCACATTTGATGATGGACCACAGGTTCTCAATGGGGTTCAGATCAGGTGAACAAGGAGGCCATGTCATTAGATTTTCTTCTTTTATACCCTTTCTTGCCAGCCACGCTGTGGAGTACTTGGACGCGTGTGATGGAGCATTGTCCTGCATGAAAATCATGTTTTTCTTGAAGGATGCAGACTTCTTCCTGTACCACTGCTTGAAGAAGGTGTCTTCCAGAAACTGGCAGTAGGACTGGGAGTTGAGCTTGACTCCATCCTCAACCCGAAAAGGCCCCACAAGCTCATCTTTGATGATACCAGCCCAAACCAGCACTCCACCTCCATCTTGCTGGCGTCTGAGTCGGACTGGAGCTCTCTGCCCTTTACCAATCCAGCCACGGGCCCATCCATCTGGCCCATCAAGACTCACTCTCATTTCATCAGTCCATAAAACCTTAGAAAAATCAGTCTTGAGATATTTCTTGGCCCAGTCTTGACGTTTCAGCTTGTGTGTCTTGTTCAGTGGTGGTCGTCTTTCAGCCTTTCTTACCTTGGCCATGTCTCTGAGTATTGCACGCCTTGTGCTTTTGGGCAATCCAGTGATGTTGCAGCTCTGAAATATGGCCAAACTGGTGGCAAGTGGCATCTTGGCAGCTGCACGCTTGACTTTTCTCAGTTCATTGGCAGTTATTTTGCGCCTTGGTTTTTCCACACGCTTCTTGCGACCCTGTTGACTATTTTGAAAGAAACGCTTGATTGTTCGATGATCACGCTTCAGAAGCTTTGCAATTTTAAGAGTGCTGCATCCCTCTGCAAGATATCTCACTATTTTTTACTTTTCTGAGCCTGTCGAGTCCTTCTTTTGACCCATTTTGCCAAAGGAAAGGAAGTTGCCTAATAATTATGCACACCTGCTATAGGGTGTTGATGTCATTAGACCACACCCCTTCTCATTACAGAGATGCACATCACCTAATATGCTTAATTGGTAGTAGGCTTTCGAGCCTATACAGCTTGGAGTAGTACAACATGCATAAAGAGGATGATGTGGTCAAAATACTCATTTGCCTAATAATTCTGCACTCCCTGTAAAAGACTGTGCACATTTTGTTAATGAGAGTAATTTGGAAAGTTATTTAACATTGCATGCTCTATCTGATTAATGAAAGTTTAATTTTGACTTGAGTGTCCTTTTTAAGCAGACATCCTTAAACTTGGCCTTCCAGAGGTTTTGGAACTACATTTTCCATGATGCTCAGCCAGCTAATATGCTGGCTGAGCATCATGGGAAATGTAGTTCCAAAATCTCTGGGGGCCAAGTTTGAGGATGTCTGCTTTCAAGGGACAAAGAAAAAAAAATTATACTTTCATGATACAGAGCGTAAAAAAATACACAGTACGTTCTGTTATGAAATATACAGTACATCTCTTGGTATTTATATGCTATCAAATGAGCTAATTTAAACAGATACCAGAGAGAGAGATACATTTCATAAAGTGTAACTATATTATAAAATATAATTTTAACTTTTTTTTTTTTTTCTTTCATGTAATTAGCAAGAGTCCATGAGCTAGTGACGTATGGGATATACATTCCTACCAGGAGGGGCAAAGTTTCCCAAACCTTAAAATGCCTATAAATACACCCCTCACCACACCCACAATTCAGTTTTACAAACTTTGCCTCCTATGGAGGTGGTGAAGTAAGTTTGTGCTAGATTCTACGTTGATATGCGCTCCGCAGCAAGTTGGGGCCCGGTTTTCCTCTCAGCGTGCAGTGAATGTCAGAGGGATGTGAGGAGAGTATTGCCTATTTGAATTCAATGATCTCCTTCTACGGGGTCTATTTCATAGGTTCTCTGTTATCGGTCGTGGTGATTCATCTCTTACCTCCCTTTTCAGATCGACGATATACTCTTATATATATACCATTACCTCTGCTGATTTTCGTTTCAGTACTGGTTTGGCTTTCTACAAACATGTAGATGAGTGTCCTGGGGTAAGTAAGTCTTATTTTCTGTGACACTCTAAAGCTATGGTTGGGCACTTTTTTATAAAGTTCTAAATATATGTATTCAAACATTTATTTGCCTTGACTCAGGATGTTCAACATTCCTTTTTTTCAGACAGTCAGTTTCATATTTGGGATAATGCATTTGAATCAATCATTTTTTCTTACCTTAAAAAATTTGACTTTTTCCCTGTGGGCTGTTAGGCTCGCGGGGGCTGAAAATGCTTCATTTTATTGCGTCATTCTTGGCGCGGACTTTTTTGGCGCAAAAGAACGTCAAAAAATGACGCAACTTCCGGCGACACGTATGACGCCGGAAACAGAAAAGATTTTTTGCGCCAAAAAAGTCCGCGCCAAGAATGACGCAATAAAATGAAGCATTTTCAGCCCCCGCGAGCCTAACAGCCCACAGGGAAAAAGTCAAATTTTTTAAGGTAAGAAAAAATGATTGATTCAAATGCATTATCCCAAATATGAAACTGACTGTCTGAAAAAAAGGAATGTTGAACATCCTGAGTCAAGGCAAATAAATGTTTGAATACATATATTTAGAACTTTATAAAAAAGTGCCCAACCATAGCTTTAGAGTGTCACAGAAAATAAGACTTACTTACCCCAGGACACTCATCTACATGTTTGTAGAAAGCCAAACCAGTACTGAAACGAAAATCAGCAGAGGTAATGGTATATATATAAGAGTATATCGTCGATCTGAAAAGGGAGGTAAGAGATGAATCTCCACGACCGATAACAGAGAACCTATGAAATAGACCCCGTAGAAGGAGATCATTGAATTCAAATAGGCAATACTCTCCTCACATCCCTCTGACATTCACTGCACGCTGAGAGGAAAACCGGGCCCCAACTTGCTGCGGAGCGCATATCAACGTAGAATCTAGCACAAACTTACTTCACCACCTCCATAGGAGGCAAAGTTTGTAAAACTGAATTGTGGGTGTGGTGAGGGGTGTATTTATAGGCATTTTAAGGTTTGGGAAACTTTGCCCCTCCTGGTAGGAATGTATATCCCATACGTCACTAGCTCATGGACTCTTGCTAATTACATGAAAGAAAAAAAAAAAAAAGTTAAAATTATATTTTATAATATAGTTACACTTTATGAAATGTATCTCTCTCTCTGGTATCTGTTTAAATTAGCTCATTTGATAGCATATAAATACCAAGAGATGTACTGTATATTTCATAACAGAACGTACTGTGTATTTTTTTACGCTCTGTATCATGAAAGTATAATTTTTTTTTCTTTGTCCCTTGAAAGCAGACATCCTCAAACTTGGCCCCCAGAGATTTTGGAACTACATTTCCCATGATGCTCAGCCAGCATATTAGCTGGCTGAGCATCATGGAAAATGTAGTTCCAAAACCTCTGGAAGGCCAAGTTTAAGGATGTCTGCTTAAAAAGGACACTCAAGTCAAAATTAAACTTTCATTATTCAGATAGAGCATGCAATGTTAAATAACTTTCCAAATTACTCTCATTAACAAAATGTGCACAGTCTTTTACAGGGAGTGCAGAATTATTAGGCAAATGAGTATTTTGACCACATCATCCTCTTTATGCATGTTGTACTACTCCAAGCTGTATAGGCTCGAAAGCCTACTACCAATTAAGCATATTAGGTGATGTGCATCTCTGTAATGAGAAGGGGTGTGGTCTAATGACATCAACACCCTATAGCAGGTGTGCATAATTATTAGGCAACTTCCTTTCCTTTGGCAAAATGGGTCAAAAGAAGGACTCGACAGGCTCAGAAAAGTAAAAAATAGTGAGATATCTTGCAGAGGGATGCAGCACTCTTAAAATTGCAAAGCTTCTGAAGCGTGATCATCGAACAATCAAGCGTTTCTTTCAAAATAGTCAACAGGGTCGCAAGAAGCGTGTGGAAAAACCAAGGCGCAAAATAACTGCCAATGAACTGAGAAAAGTCAAGCGTGCAGCTGCCAAGATGCCACTTGCCACCAGTTTGGCCATATTTCAGAGCTGCAACATCACTGGAGTGCCCAAAAGCACAAGGCGTGCAATACTCAGAGACATGGCCAAGGTAAGAAAGGCTGAAAGACGACCACCACTGAACAAGACACACAAGCTGAAACGTCAAGACTGGGCCAAGAAATATCTCAAGACTGATTTTTCTAAGGTTTTATGGACTGATGAAATGAGAGTGAGTCTTGATGGGCCAGATGGATGGGCCCGTGGCTGGATTGGTAAAGGGCAGAGAGCTCCAGTCCGACTCAGACGCCAGCAAGATGGAGGTTGGAGTGCTGGTTTGGGCTGGTATCATCAAAGATGAGCTTGTGGGGCCTTTTCGGGTTGAGGATGGAGTCAAGCTCAACTCCCAGTCCTACTGCCAGTTTCTGGAAGACACCTTCTTCAAGCAGTGGTACAGGAAGAAGTCTGCATCCTTCAAGAAAAACATGATTTTCATGCAGGACAATGCTCCATCACACGCGTCCAAGTACTCCACAGCGTGGCTGGCAAGAAAGGGTATAAAAGAAGAAAATCTAATGACATGGCCTCCTTGTTCACCTGATCTGAACCCCATTGAGAACCTGTGGTCCATCATCAAATGTGAGATTTACAAGGAGGGAAAACACTGGTCACTGATTTGTTTTTGTTTTGTTTTCGAATGTCAGAAATGTATATTTGTGAATGTTGAGATGTTATATTGGTTTCACTGGTAAAAATAAATAATTGAAATGGGTATATATTTGTTTTTTGTTAAGTTGCCTAATAATTATGCACAGTAATAGTCACCTGCACACACAGATATCCCCCTAAAATAGCTATAACTAAAAACAAACTAAAAACTACTTCCAAAACTATTCAGCTTTGATATTAATGAGTTTTTTGGGTTCATTGAGAACATGGTTGTTGTTCAATAATAAAATTAATCCTCAAAAATACAACTTGCCTAATAATTCTGCACTCCCTGTATATTTACACTTTTTGAGTCACCAACTCCTACTGAGCATGTGCAAGAATTCACAGCATATAGGTATATGCGTTTGTGATTGGCTGATGGCTGTCACATGATACAGGAGTCGTCGAAATCGTCATAACTTTGAAATTTGTTAGAAAAAAAAACAACTACCACCAATTTGAAGTTCAGACTAAGTGCAACTGCATTGTCTTTTTGTAATGTATTTGTTAATTATGCAAATCTTCTGTATTTACTGGTCCTTTAACTAATATGATATACAAATAGACACACAGAGACACACACAAGGACGCTATAAAGAAAAAACCTCTAGCATTCATCAGCGTGAAATGGCTGCCAGCGTTCCTCAGTTTACGTATAACTGACCTAGGTTACATTGTTTCTGTTAAACAAGCAGATTTGTTTATTGAATGCCAGTCATTCTTCTGTGTATTACTGCACGGTACAGTAACTTTCAACCCTCGCTTTGTTTTGACGGCACTGTTTTTCTTCTAGTTCTTTCCTGCCAATTACAACATGTTTACACTTCATATTAAAGCTGACTTTTTATTTTGTCAGATCGTTACATTAAAAAGCTGCTCTACAAAGCCATGGAAAACTGACATTCTCTTCAACCGCTATTGGCAGAGACCACTATTTTCTTTAAATGTTGAGTAATTTAAAGAGATATTGTAAAACGATCATAAAATGCTCTATTTTGCTATTTTGGTATTACACTAATGCATGTTGGTACCAAGGGGTTAATAAACAGCATCAGTGATTTGATCCTGAAATGGCTTTTGGAATTCCTTTCAAATTGATCAGGATGCAAAAACATTTTGTTTGTTAAAAGCCAGAAGCAACAAACAACTTTTTAACAGAAAAGCTCCCAAAAAGGCCTTTTTTAAAATAGAAACTGGGAAGCCTCCCGAAACTATTGTAGCCTTGAAGGAATAGTCTTTGTCAATATTAAACTTTGATGCTTCATATAGAGCAGACAATCTTAAGCAACTTTCTAATTTACCCCTATTATCAATTGTTCTTCATTCTCTTGTTATCTTTACTTGAAAAAGCAGGAATGTAAGCATAGGAGCCTGCCCATTTTTGGTTCAGCACCTGGGTAGCGCTTTCTGATTGGTGTCTAAATGTAGCCACCAATCAGCAAGCGCTACTTAGGTGCTGAACCAAAAATTGGCCGGCTCCTAACCTTACATTCAAATAAAGATGCCAAGAGAACGAAGAAAATTTGATAATAGGAGTAAATCAGAAAGTTGCTTAAAATTGCATGCTCTATCTGAATCATGAAAGTTTAATTTTGACTAGACTATTCCTTTACGAGGTGTGAATGGGCTATTGTATCAGTCAGAGGTCTATTCACTGTGCAAGGCAAGTACTCATTTACCTGTGTGACATTAAAGTGAAGGTAAACTTTAATGAATGAAAGCCATTTTTTTAAAATACTATTAAAAAACATGGGCGCTTTCATTCATCAAAGTTTAGAAGGCATCTGTTTTGATTAAAAACTTACCTTTGTTTTTTTTCACAGCCAGAACAGTTTCCCCCACACGGAGATCCTCTCTTCACACGTCAGCAATGACTAATCCAGCTTCCTCCAATCACTGCATGGCCTCAGGTAATGACTACCCTCGGGGAAAGCCGTGATTGGAGGAAGCTGGATTAGTCATTGATGACGTGCGAAGAGAGGATCTCCGTGTGGGGGAAGCTGTTCTGGCTGTGAAAAAAAACAAAGGTAAGTTTTTAATCAAAACGGCTGCCTTCTAAACTTTGATGAATGAAAGTGCCCCTGTTTTTAATAGTATGTTTAAAAAATGGCTTTCATTCATTAAAGTTTACCTTCTCTTTAACCTATCGTATTCCAAATCCCTCCTCAACACTGATTAAAGTGAATGTAAACTTACGACTACTGCCCCACGGCATTGGATAGACTTTTAAAAATGAGCCCGGGTTTAATTCATAAAATGTTTTATATTTATGTATTTTTAACTTTTTAGCACTCAGGCGATAAGCGCAGATCTCCCGCCCCTTATATTGTCCAATTGATTGACAGATGACAATTCTTAAAATAACTAATCCTTGTTTTCCCCCCACCCCCCCGGGGTGTTCAGCTCCTTTGCATAAACGTAAACTCAAAAATTCACTTTCATGATTCAGATAGAGCATGCAATGTTAGACAACTTGGTATGTTTTGTTGAGAAGCAGGGACGACAACTCAGGATCATCCACATGTCTGGAGCACTATATGGCAAGCAGGTTTACAAGAATGTTATCCATTTGCAAGAGCACTATTTCCCGACATATGATGCTCCAGACACCTACCTAGGTATCTCTTCAACAAATAATACCATGGTAAAAAAGCTAATTTGATAATAGAAGTAAATTAGAAATGTTTTTTTAAATTGAATGCTCTGTCTAAATCACAAAATAAAATGGAGTTTCATTTCCCTTTCAGATTTATAAAAAACAAAATGTATGCTTACTAGATAAATTTATTTCCTGACAGGGAGAGTCCAGATCTTCATTTCTTACCGTTGGGAAATACAACACCTGGCCACCAGGAGGAAGCAAAGACAAAGGCTTAAATATCCCTCCCACTTCCCCTCTCCCCCAGTCATTCTGTCGAGGTACCAAGGAAAAGTAGGAGAAACATCGGGGGTATAAAACTGCCAGAAGAAATAATATAAAAAAAGGAGTCCCTTAACAACAACAAAAAAAAAACACAAAAATTAAGGGTGGGATCATAGACTCTCCCTGCCAGGAAAGAAAATAATTTATCTGGTAAGCATAAATTTTGTTCTCTTTCTATAAGGCAGGGAGAGTCCACATCTTCATTTCTTACTGTTGGGAAAACAATACCCAAGCTCCAGAGGACACTGAAGGAATAACGGGATGGAACAAGAAAGAGGGGGACCCTAATCTGAGGGCAGCACAGCCTGCAAAAACCTTTCTCCCAAAAGCTGCTTCAGCCGAAGCAAAGACATCAAACTTGTAAAATGTAGAAAAAGTATGTAAAGAGGACCAGGTAGCCGCCTTACAAATCTGATCCATAGAAGCGTCGTTCTTAAAAGCCCAGGAGGAAGCCACTGCTCTGGTGGAATGAGCCGTAATCCTCTAAGGAGGCTGTTGTCCCGCTGTCTCATAAGCTAGTTTGATGACATTCCTCAACCAAAAAGACAGGGAAGACATAGTGGCTTTCTGACCCCTACGCTTACCCGCATAGATGAGAAACAAAGATGAAGATTGTATGAACTCCTTAGTAGCCTAAAGGTAAAATTTCAAGGCACGAACCACATCTAGATTGTGAAGCAAACACTCCTATGTCAAGAAAGGATTTAAGCACAACGAAGGAACAACAATCTCTTGATTAAGGTTACAATCGGACACCACCTTATGAAGGAAACTTAACTTAGTACGTAAAACCACATTATTGGCATTAAAAACAAGGTAAGGGTGGTCACATTGCAAAACAGAAATCTCAGAGACTCTGCAAGCTGAGGCAATAGCCAATAGAAATTGATTCTTCCAAGATAACAGTTTAATGTCAACATTATGCATGGGCTCAAACGGAGCCTGCTGCAACACACAAAGAACAAGATTGGGGCTCCAAGGCAGAGCCACCCTTCTAAACAGGTCTAATCCTAGTCAGGGCCTTAACAAAGGACTGTACATCTGGAAGCTCAGCTAATCTCTTGTGCAGCAACACCAACAGGGAAGATATCTATCACTTCAGGGAACTAGAAGATAGACCCTTCTCCAGTCCTTCCTGGAGAAAATATAAAATTCTAGCAACTTTAACCTTATGACAAGCAAAACCAAGCTCCTCACACCAGTGCAGGTACGTCCGCCACACCTTATGGTAGATGCGTTGAGTCACTAGCTTATGAGCCTGAATCAAAGTGTTGATGACACTCTCAGAGAAACCTCTCTTGGCTAAGACTAAGCATTCAATCTCCATGCAGTCAGCATCAGAGAATTTAGATTTTGATGTAGAAATTGACCCTGTAGCAGCAGGTCCCTGCGACAGGGTAACCTCCACGGAGGAGTTGAGGGCATCCCCACAAGATCCGCTAACCAAGTCCTTTGCAGCCAGGATAGAGCAATTAGAATCATTGATGCTTGCTCCTGCTTGATGCGGGCCACCACCCGAGGAAGAAGAGGTAATGGAGGAAACAGATACACGAGTCTGAACCTCCAAGGAACCACTAGAGTTCTGCTTGAGGATCCCTCTATCTTGCCCCGTACCTGGGTAGTTTGGCAGTTAGAAGGGGAGGCCATGAGGTCTTTCTCCGGCTTCCACCATCTGCTGCATATCTCAGCAAATACCTTGGGTGGAGGGACCATTTTCCTGGGTGAAAGGATTGCCTGCTGACGAAGTCTGCTTCCCAGTTGTCCACGCCCAGAATGTGTATCGCTGACAGCATACAACTGTGGGCCTGCGCCCATTCTAGAATTTGAGATACTTATCTCATTGCTAAGAAACTTCTCGTTCCTCCCTGATGGTTGATGTAGGCTACCAAAGTTATAATGTCTGATTGCAATCTGATAAACTGGGACAAACCCAGAAGGGGCCAAGCCTTCAGAGCATTGAAGATTGCCCAGCGTTCCAGGATATTTTTTGGAAGAGAGGACTCCTCGAGTCCACAGCTCTTGTGCCCTCCTGGCAACCCAAATGGCTCCCCAGCCGGATAGACTTGCATCCATAGTCACAATCTCCCAGGACGGTCTCAAGAAGCACGTGCCGTGGGGACAGGTGATCTTGACAGAGCCACCAAGAGAGCGAATCTCTCGACAGGCTGTCCATTACTTTCTGTTGGGACAGATCGGAATGGTCGCCGTTCCATTGCCTTAGCATGCATAGCTGTAAGGGTCTGAGATGGAATCTGGCAAAGTGAATGATTTCCATACAAGACACCATGAGTCCAATCACCTCCATACACTGGGTCTAGTGACTAAAGGCAAAGAATGACTGGGAGTATAAGGAAATTGGGAGGGATATTTAAGCCTTTGGCTGGGGTGTCTTTTCCTCCTCCTGGTGGTTAGGTATTGTATTTCCCAACAGTAAGGAATGAAGTCGTGGACTCTCCCTGACTTATGGAAAGAAACAATATTGTAAAAGCTATACAAAAAAGGACCCACATCTTTAGTTGGGTATTTTTGGACAGATGTCATGAAAAGCTTCCTAGAAATATATATTAGTCTACATTTTTTCAAACAAAAAACACTGAAAAACACCCAGAGGGATATGCTAATCAAATATGTAAAAATGTGGTTTTCTGTAAGCTTAAAGAAAAAACGCAGCTGCAGATTTTTTCAACATACTCCAGGGCACAAATCAAATTATGCAGTACAATCATTTCTATGACATGCTGACTTTGTTGTAAAATGATTCAAGTGATTTGTTTAGCAGTCAAAAAGGCTTAAGCAACCTGTATACATGATATATTTGCATGAATAATATATGGGAAGAAATTAAGGTAAGTTTTTTTTCCAGTGTTTCAAAAGAAATTGATTAAAACACAGAAATTCTAAAGTTTATCTTGGTAAGAATTGTGTAGATTCATTGGAAACGTTTTAAAATAAATATATACTTATCTTAATTAGACTCAAATTTGTAATAAAAATAAATAAATCAGTATTTACTAACAATATTTTCTATACAATGTATGATGCTATATTATGGTTTATATATTTCAAGCATTCTTTTGTTTTCTTCTTAAATAAAGCAAACTTCAAAATTTTTTATCAATACTTATTTTGCAAGTTTTCTTGTAACTCAGCTATGAACTTTAGTGAATCCTATTGCCAATTCTGTAAAGTGTTTGATTCTGGAAGAGTACTTATATTTTCCCCTACAAAAGGAGATAAATTAAACATAATCAAAAAGCTTTTCAAGGTGTATGTCACTGGACTGTAAGCAGTGAAAATTTTGCAAACGAAAAGGATAGTTTTAAATGCTTTCTAAAATATGTATTTTTATGCACATATTTAAAAACAGAGCTTACAAAATATATGGCTATGTATACATTAGAAAAATAATTTTCCCTTTAAGATTCTATTAACTATCAAATTTAACAATAAAGCTAGAATTAAAAAAACAAAACACTTTGCTTTCAAAGTAGGACAGTTTAAAGAAACTAAGTATGCTATTATACAGAATAATTAGTCCTGCAGAAGTGACAAACCGGTTTTGACAAAAAGCAAAATGCATCAGCATTTGGAAACATGTATCAAGCAAAGTTGCAAAATTTTATGACTGCAACCTGCTGTGCTTCACTAGTGGAAAAGTAAATAGCTGTGATAAAATAGGACTAGGAGCTTAAAGTGAATGTAAACTGTGATGAAATAGTGCCCGGTTTTTAAAAATACTATTAAAAACAGGGGCACTTTCATTCATCAAAGTTTACATTGCAGCGGATTTTACAAATACTTACCTTCTTCTCCTGAAACGCTGGATCGCGATCCCCTGCCTGCAGGTCCTCTGTACTTCGTCAGCAATGACGAAACCGGCTTCCTCCAATCACGGCTTCCCTCCATACGAGCGTCCACCTGGTGAGGCCACGCCGTGATTGGAGGAAGTCGGTTTCTTTATTGCTGTGTGAGTATAGAGGACCTGCAGGCGGGGGTTCGGCGATCCGGTGCTTCAGGAGAAGGTAAGTATTTGTAAAATGCGCTGTAATGTAAACTTTGATGAATGAAAGTGCACTTGTTTTTAATAGTATTTTTAACAACCGGGCACTATTTCATCACAGTTTACATTCACTTTAAAGGAATAGTCTAGTAAAAATTAAAAGTTTATGATTCAGATAGAGCAGTGGTCTCAAAGTACAGGCCCTGGGGCCATATGCGGACCTCAAGATAGTTTAATCTGGCCCTTGTTTATTTAATAAGTAAATATTTAATTTGCGCTGTCAGTTTTTTAAGGTTCTAAGAGGTGTAACTAGGTAATGTGCTGTCTCACAAGATAAATATAAAGACAAGTGTTCGGTGTACACTCCCACCATACAGTGCTTGGATAAATGTCCCTTTTTACATTGTTATACACATCCAGAATGATCACTTCATTTAGCACTTATAAGATAAATATAGACAACTGTGTATGTCTGCTTTGAGCTACAACTCCTGCACTACTGCACTACTGCACTACTACTTGGGTAAAAGTAATTTCCAGTTCCTAGTATATCCATTTCCAGACCACTTATTCAGTTCAAGTGGCCCCCAAATAAATTGAGCTTTATACACCTGAGATAGAGCATACAATTTTAAGCAACTCTCTAATTATTATTATTATTATACTTTATTTATGAAGCGCCAACATATTCCGCAGCGCTGTCCATGGATACAATTCATTTAGATAAAACAATGATATATAAAAAAAAAAACTTGTAGAAGACAGGACAAAATGTACAAACACATACAGGAGGAATTAAGGGCCCTATTCCCGTGGGAACTTACAATCTAGAAGGGTAGGAGGTTGAGAAACAGGAGGTGAGGACAGCAAGATTGAGGAAGATAATGCAAAGTTAGATGAGGGAAGTGAAATTAATTTATTATTGAGTTGGGTGGTAGGCTTCTTCTTCAGGGAGCATTTAAAGGAAGAAAGATTAGGGCAAAGCCTGAAAGCACGAGGGAGAGTGTTCAAGAGGGTAGGTGCTGTACAACAGAAGTCCTGCAGTCTAGCATGAGAAGAGGTGATAGCCGTGGATGCAAGGACCAGGTCATTGTTGGATCTTAGTGGACGAGCTGGAGTATACTTTGTTATTAGAGAGGATAGGTAGAGGGGAGCGGCATTGGTGAGAGCTTTATGTAAGGGTAAGAATTTTTAATGTAATTCTGCTGTAAATGGGGAGCCAATGAAGGGACTTGCAGAGAGATGAAGCAGATACAGAGCAACGGGAAAGGTGGATCAGACTGGCAGAGGCATTTAGAATGGATTGAAGGGGAAGAGGCGGGAAAGAGAAAGGTCAGTAAGTAGGTTATTGCAGTAGTCAAGTTGGGAAATAACAAGGGAGTGGAATATTAGCTTTGTGGTGTTAGCGCTCAGAAAAGGTTGAATCTTGGAAATATTGTGTAGATGGTTGCGGCAGGATGTAGAAAGCGATTGGATATGGGGGACGAAGGATAGATTTGAGACTTGTGTAACTCCAAGGCAGCAGACTTGGGGTGATGGGGAAATGGTGATGCAGTCAACAGGGATAGAGAAGTCAGCATAGAGCTTGGGGGGGGGGGGGTAAGAAGGAGCTCAGTCTTGGACATGTTAATCTTTAGGTGGTGAGAGGCTATCCAGGAAGAAATGCCAGATAAGTAGTCGCTGACATGAGAAAGGACAGAGGGAGAGAGAGCAGGGGTGGAGAGGTAAATCTGGGTGTCATCAGCATAGAGGTGATATTTGAAGCCATAACTGTTGATAAGTTTACCCAGCGAAGAAGTATAAATGGAGAAGAGTAGAGGACCCAGAACAGATTATTGAGGTACTCCAACAGACAGAGGCATTGGAGAGGAGGAGTCGCCGGCAAATGACACAGAAAAAGACCTGAGAGAATCCAGGAAAGAGCGGTGTCACAGAGGCCAAAAGAGCTAAGGGTCTGTAGGAGGAGGGGATGGTCAACTGTGTCAAAGGCAGCTGAGAGGTAAAGTAAGATGAGTATAGAGTAGTGGCCAATATTTTTAGCAGAGAGAAGATTGTTAGTAACCTTGGTAAGGGCAGTCTCAGTTGAGTGTTTGAGGCGGAATCCGGATTGCAGGGGGTCTAGCAAGGAGTTGGTGGACAGGAAGTGGGTTAGGTGATTGTAAACTAGTTTTTCCAGAAGTTTTGATGTTAGTGGAAGCAGTGATATGGGGCGGTAGCTTTAAGGAGAATTAGGGTCGAGGGAGGGGTTTTTTTTGAGTATGGGAGTGACTTTTGCATGTTTGAAAGAAGATGGGAATGAGCCGGTAGAGAGAGATAGGTTGAAGATGTGGGTAAGAAAAAGAGTAAGGGTGGAAGATAGGGAGGGTATTAGATGGAAAGGGATAGGGTCGAGCGGGCAGGTAGTGAGGCGTGAGGAAGATAGTAAGGAAGAAACTTCATTCTCAGTGGCTGGATGGAAGATGCAGAGGGAGGCAGAGGGAGTAACTGGGCCTGTTGTTGGAATATTGCAGGTTGGTGTTGGGACTTTGCTTCGGATAGTACGTGTTTTGTTTAAAACGTAGTGTGCCACGTCTTGAGCACTAAAGACAAATTGGGGGGGTTAAGCAGGTGGGTAGAGGAGAGAGTTAAAGGTGGAGAAGTGTCGTTTAGGGTTTGAGGAAAGAGTAGATTTTAGAGAAGAGAAGTAGGTTTGCTTGGCTAAGTGAAGGGCAGAAGTGTATGAACGAAGAATAAAGTTATAGTGTAAGAAATCAGGTTCAGAGTGAGTTTTCCTCCAGACGCGCTCAGCAGTACGGGAGCATTTTTGCAAATAGTGTGTTTGCTGAGAGTGCCAGGGCTGTAACTGACGGTGTGGTGTTTTGCGCAGTTGGAAAGGGGCAAGTGTGTCTAGTGCAGAGGTGAGAGTTTTGTTATAGTGGGCTGTAGCGAGATCAGGACAGGTTATAGTGGAAGTGTGAGGGAGGAGATCTTGAATGATTTTTGAAAATTGGAGCGGATCCACAGCATGTAGATTTCTACAGGTACGGGGGCGGGATGGAGAAGTGGGTTTGGCTGTTGCATTAATATTATAGGTGACTAGGTGATGGTCTGAAATGGGAAAAGAGTGACAGGTGAGGTCAGCTATAGAACAGAGGTAGGAAAATACCAGGTCGATAGAGTGTCCATCACGGTGAGTAGGGAATAGGGTGGATTGTGAGAGACCGAAGGAGGATGTGAGTGAAAGAAGTTTAGAAGCAGCAGGGGCAGGCGGGTTGTCAATGGGAATGTTGAAGTCCACAAGAATTAGGGTTGGTATATTTGTAGAGAGAAAGTGAGCAAGCCAGGCCGCAAAGTTGTCAAGGAATTGGGAGGTCGGTCCAGGAGGGAGATAGATGACTGCCACTTTGAGGGAGAGGGGGGAGAACAGGCAAATACAGTGGACTTCAAAGGAGGAGAAGGAGAGAGATGGGATTGGAGGTAGGTACTAATAAGTGCAGGAGGGGGAGAGCAGGATCCCAACACCGCCACCATGTTTCTCACCTGGCCTAGGGGTATGGCTAAAGTGAAGACCACCATGTGTGAGAAAGGGAAACGGTGTTGGAAGAAAATAGCCAGGTTTCGGTAATTGCTAAAAGGGTGAAAGCATTTGAAATAAATAGGTCATGAATTATTGTTTGTTGCAGACAGAGCGAGAGTTCCAGAGTGTGCAAGTGAAAGGAGTGTGTGCGTATGGGATGCATTGGATGGAAATGAGGTTATGTGTGTTGCTTTTGTTAAAATTTATATAAGGAGTGCGTGATTGGGTAATGGTGGGAATGAGGGTGGGCCCAGGATTTGGAGAGATGTCACCTGATGCTAATAGCAGCACGATGGAAAGTAAGAGTAGGTGAGAATGAGATTTATAGCAGTGTGGGTATTTTTGTGAGGTGGTGCAGTTTATTGATATAGCCAAGGTAAGGAGAGGAAAGGAGAGAGGGGCCTATATAAACTGCATGTGGAGAAGGGTAAGGTATGAGCATTTGAGCATGCTTGTGGAATAGATATGAGACTATTAAAAGGAAAAGTAGTCCTGAAAACATAGCAGAATGTTAAGTGCTAAAGATTGTTTTTGAAATGAAAATATTTAGATTGCCTCAAATTATCTTCAAATCTTGTCTAATTTTTAGTGCTGCCACTTAAAGATGGTCACTTAGACAGATGGGAGCTTAGAGAGATGGAATGTTCTGCAAACGCTCAGACCCAAGCAAACGCTACCCTTTAGCTGGTCTGAAATTTATAGGGCTTTTACAGACAGCTGAAATTACTAAAGTTTATTGATTGGAGACAGGGAGATAAGTTACACCCAGGTGAGGAGACTAAGAAATACAACAAGATCAGAGGGATAGATTTAAGAAAGGAAATTGGGTGGGAATAAATTAATTAATTAATCAAAGTTAGAGAAGAAAGAAGTGCACATGCTAGGGACAGGATAATAGCAGATTAAAGGAGTAGACAGTGGGTTAGAGTGACACACAGGGGTTAAGAACAGTTTAATAGATCCAGGAAAAACAGGGTTTTTTAAAGGGACATACCTGAAAGTAAGTGAGAAATAGTAGGGTTAGATTTAGTATAATTTACTCATATCAGTTTTTCTTTGTTCTCTTGGTATCTTTATTTGAAAAAGCAGTAATGTTAGCATAGGAGCCGGACCATTTTTGTTTAGCACCTGGGTAGCAATTTCTGATTGGTGTCTAAACTTAGTGTAACAACTTACCACTCCTCATGCTGTGGGTATATACTAGGGTTGCACCGATACCATTTTTTTAAGACCGAGTACAAGTACTGATACTTTTTTTTCAAATACTCACCGATACCAATTACCGATACTTTTTTATGTCATGACAGTTTACCTAGCACATTACAGAGTAATGATTTAAGATCAATTCTTTATAAATTATGAACTGTATCTCAAAAAACATTTTGAAATAATAAAACAGTTTTATGAGCTTGTTGTCACAAAGTTTACATTACATGTTTATAAATAAAAATATTACAATAACATGTTAATAATAACAACAATAAAAAACAGCTGCAGCAGCTAGGGCTGGAAAGCTACAATTTAAAGGGGGGATTACTGGATGCAATTGGGTTGTAGGATGCCTATATAACTCATCAATCTAACATTTGTACTTAATACAAAGTAATATAATTTAATTCTGAAAATAATATTGAGGCAGGAGTATCCCAGTAATCCCCTTTGAGAAAAATGGGGCATTTGCATTCTACTGACTCAACAGAAAATAGGGCTGATCTTCATATTTTTCCAGGGCTGCTTTTTATTCCCAGTCCAGCCCTGGCTAAGGTTGTACCTCAGAGTACAGTATGTTTTGAGCATAATTGTGCAAGAGGAGAACAGGCAATCTAGCAATTAGAATATTTTTTCAAAAGTTAATGGAAAGTTCTTATTAAGGAACAGAAGCATCTCTGCATGTTCAGCTATAAGTCTGCTTCTGCTAACAACAAGGACGTTTGACGCTAAGCTGAACAGTCTTTCACTTTTACCACTACTGCATGGGTTAGAAAGATATTTTTGGGTCATTAAATCTCAGTTTATTAACTGCCCAGTACTTCAGGGGTTTGTCTGAATGACTGCTCTGATGTACAATAATACAAATAACAGCAATTTGTATTGGCAGAACAATTTTTAGTTAAGTCTCCACTCCAGCTTAAAATGAAATGGGAACATGCAGTTTGAAAAATCCCACAAGATGGCGTATGGGTAGGAATTGGAGGTATCTGTTTAAGTATCGGTACATTTGCACGAGTACAAGTACTTATGCAAATACTTGGTATCGGCACCGATACCGAAACTAGTATCGGTATCGGTGCAACCCTAGTATATACCTTTAATTCCTAGCTGTTTCCCTATATAAATCTCATCTGCCAGTGCTTTGTAATTTCTCAAGCTTCCTGTGTAATTTGATCCTACAGTTTACAGCTTTCAGCACTTTCTCTTGTAGCACATTTCCTCTGGCTTCCTGAACCTTCCAGACCTCTCACGGACTCTGACATCATCAGCTGCAACCCATCCTCTCCTGCTCTCATATTGAGACAGAGAATCTTTAGCTCCTACACGGATTCTCTCTACAAACAGGCAGATTTATGTGGGCTCACTCTAAGGTACCTTCTTTACTTTTTACACTGTTAACAGTACCCCAAGTCTTCTATGTAAACACATGGGGGCATATTTAACAATGTGCATGCAGACCTGATACGAAGTAGCGTATCATGTCCGCTGCACATCGATAAATGCTGACAGCATACGCTAGCTAGCAGGGGGTGTCAATCAACCCGATCGAATTTGATTGGGTTGATTTGTGTCCGCCGCCTCAGAGCAGGTGGACAAGTTATGGAGAAGCGGTTTCCGGCGAGCCTTCAACAAGGAGCCTCAAGCTCCATACGGAGCTTGATAAATATGCCCCATGAATTTAAACTCTTACATTTCTGTGTGTTTCACATGCAAGCAGGGAAGAATAAACAGCTCCTACTTCACACACATTGAACACAGATTTATTTAATGTGTGTGCTGAAATTATACCTTGATTTATCTGATGTTTTGTTATCAAATTTCTATGAGCTACACTACCACCACCAGAAAGGAAATTCTCTGTCAATTCACTTAGCTTCATATTTGCTAGATCTGCAGTTAAGGTTCACAAAAACCATTTCTTACTTTAACAGCTGTGGCATAAAAGTCATACATTGAAGATAACTTAAAAAGGGGGTTCATTAGACCCTCAACATCACCTGCAGGAACAGGAATATTTTTCGTAAAAAATAAAGACAACACTCTACGACCTATAACTGATTATAGGGAATTAAACAAACACACAAAGAAGGATAGATATCCTTTGCCGTTAATTCCTGAATTGATCGAATGGTTACAAGGTTCCAAGATTTACACCAAACTTTACCTAAGAGGTGCTTACAACCTCATTAGAATCCGAGAAGGAGACGAATGGCTGACAAAGTTCCGTACCAGATACGGACTCTACGAGTACACTGTCATGCCATTAGGTCTCTGTAACGCTCCGGCAAAGATTTGTGAACGACATCTTTAGAGACCTACTTGACATTCATTTTGTTATTCATTTAGATGATATACTCATCTACTCAAATAATCCCCAGGAACATGTTAAACATGTTAAGACAGTTATATCACTATATTTCATTTCATAATCCCATACAGACCTGGCAGTAAAAATGGGAAAGCTGATGCCCTCTCCCGCAAGGACCATCGACCAGTTTATCTCCCAAATCATAAGTCCATTGTTACCCCTGAACAAGTCATAGTTATTTGTATAAATTTTGTCAAAACACTTAAGACGTGTCTGGAAGAAGACATAAGTAAACCACTGTCCATACTACGTAAGGATTGTGCTGGATTGTATTATTTTGGAAAACAACTTTACATTCACCCTCTTATGCGACAGGACATCCAAAAATCTGTGCATGATTAACCTCTCGCAGGCCATCCTGGTGAACAGAAAACTTATCAGTTACTCAAGAACATTTTTTGGTGGCCCACCATTTACAAAGATACCAAGTTATTTGTCCAATCATATGTTACATGCGTGACCACAAGAACCGACACACGTTCTCCATACGGTCTTCTTTTATCATTGCCAATACATCTGATCGTGGGTCTCAATATATGCCACAATTTTGGAGAGAGTTGTGCCACACTCTAGACATTCAACAACAGCTCAGTAAGGCCTACCACCCACAAACAAATGGCCAGACAGAACGCACCAACCAATGGGTAGAACAGTACATTGGCTGTTACTACAACTCTCAACAAGATAACTGGACATCACTACTTCACATTGCAGAATTTGCCTACAATAATACAGTTAGTTCTACCACTAAACAGACACCTTTCCTCGCCAATTACGCTTACCACCCATCTTTCCATTTCCTTCCTGATTGTGAGATCTCCAATCCACTCCTCAACGATTTAACTAACACACTGGTTCAGAACTTTGAAGTTCTTAAAGATAACATAAAATCTGCACAAGAGAGACAAAAGTGTTACTATAACATCAAAACACTTCATACAAAATAGGAGATAAGGTCTGGCTATCAACAAACAATCTAAAGCTGCACGCACCCTTAAAGTTTAGCAAAAGTTTCATTGGACCTTTCCAAATCCTTAAAATTGTCTATGACAACACAGTAACCCTCCGGTTACCTCCGGCATACAAGGTACACCCTACTTTCCATACCTCTTTATTAAGCCTTATAACCCTGTTAGGTCCTCTACTCATTTTACCCTTCCATCAGTTAATCCAGATCAGGAATTTGAAGTCAAGTCCATCCTGGACTCCAGGAGATTTCAAGGTCAATTGCAATACCTAGTTTGATGGACTGGTTACGGACCAGATGAAGACTCATGGGAGCCCTCCTGGATTTTATCGGCTCCTCATCTGGTTTCTATTTTCCACAGGAGACACCCTGATAGACCTAAACCTTGAACCACGGAGTGGTTCCTTACGGGGGAGTTCTGTAACAACTTACCACTCCTGATCTCATGCTGTGGGTATATACCTTTAATACCAAGCTGTTTCCCTATATAAGCCTCATCTGCCAGATCCCAAGTGCTTGGTAATTTTTCAAGCTTCCTGTGTAATTTGATCCTACAGCTTACAGCATTTTCTCTTGAAGCACAGTTCCTCTGGCTTTCTGAACTGCTCAGACCTCTCACTGACTCTGACATCATCTGCTGCAGCCCATCCTCTTCTGCTCTCATATTGAGACACAGAACCTTCAGCTCCTACACTGTTAACAGTACCCCAGTCTTCTATGTGAACACATGAAGTTAAACTCATTTCTGTATGTTTCACATGCAAGCAGGGAAGAATAAACAGCTCCTACCTCACAGACATTGAACACAGATTTATTTCATGTGTGTGCTGAAATGATACCATGATTTATCTGATGTTTTGTTACCAAATTTCTATGAGCTACACAACCACCACCAGAAAGGAAATTCTCTGCCAATTCACTTAGTTTCATATTTGCTAGATCTGCAGTTGAGATTCACAGATATTATTTCTTACTTTAACAGCTGTGACACGTAGCCACCAATCAGAAAGCGCTACCCAGGTGCTGAACCAAAAATGGGCTGTCTCCTAAGCTTACCTTCAAATAAAGATACCAAGAGAACAAAGAAAATAAAATCATAATAGGAGTAAATAAGAACGTTGCTTAAAATGGCATGCTCGGGGGGGCAGAGCCGACCGCTAAGCAGAACAGACGCTTTTATGCAGAGCTCCTCAAATTAACACTATTTTAAGCTGCTAATTATCATTATACCTCAAGCAAATACTTAATAATAATAGTTTTTACTCCCATACACATATCCGGCCAGCTTACTTGGTGAAGATTTTAGAGAGGATGCTCAGATACAAGGCTCCGGTATGAAGCAGCCCTGAATCATAGAAGAAAGAAGCCGCCATCTTAGGCTATAAACTTTTTTTACTCTCTGAGACGGAGGAATTCGCATCACTATCATACTGCAAGCCGCAGTCGCACAATTCTACAGGGGGAGACCTGGACCTGCAACCAGACCCTCCCTACTCTTAACCCAAACGCACTTGCCTTATATAGTGATTCTTTCACAGCTCAAGGCTGCTGAGCCCCCTCCTTCCTTCCCGCCGGGGTCTGAGAGGAGAGCTACGGAAGAGACATGGCTTCTGTCTTCAGGGAGGAGGAACCACTGCAGCATAGGTCTACCGTTCACTACATTGATCTCCAACGGAGCTTTCAGGCACTCGTAGATCTAGCCCAATTCATACCGCAAGCCCGGGAGATTCCGCAGCGGAGAAGCACTGAAGTTCTCTTTGACCGGAATAAAAAGAGCCATGTGGGGGATAAAGAAATACCTGCTACACATCACGACTCAGAGATAGTGAGTATGCCACTTCGTGATGAGTCTCTGTACTCCAGGACACTCTCTGGCTACCGCCCTATGACTGAGTTATCCTTGAAGGCTGCTAATAATGGGACATATATTCCTTCCCCTCGGGCATCCTCCAGACAAGACTCAGATAAGTTACTCAAAGGGGACTCATTACAATACAAGTCAGAGTATGGCTCAGAGCACAGGCTTACCCAGGACTTCCCCACTTCCCTGTTAGTGTATAAGTACAACCCGGGGGCATTAAGGAACCAACTTTCTGTTTTGGTTATATGCTGCCCTGCCTCATCCAGATCGGGCGTAGGTTAAAAGTTTGTACCCACATATATAGAGCTTGCTTAGTACAGGCCTGTTTGCTGACAATTTTCTTCTAATATGTTCTGATCCTCCTCCCTTTAGTAAGCGTGCTACAAGACTTGATACTGGAAGATAATTCAGAAGGGAGACCTAACGCCTCAAACTCATAGTGGGAACTGTTAAGTCATGTTATAAGATATGAAACTATTATATTTATGAAGTCTTTTTGATGGATGCCTAGATAATAGTTGCAGGTTACTCATGTTCATTTAGAAGATTTACTTTTATGTTTTATATAAGCCTCTAGGGCAGGGATAGGCACAGACAAAGGCTGTGGCGGACATTTTGAAAAGTACAGATCTTAGTGAAGGACACCAAGGTACATTTGAAATTAAAAACATTTTATAGTGCTTGGTGTTATTATACATAGAGCTGGGTGTTATTATACAGATGCAGATGCACATCCAGTATTTCACTCAGACTTTATTTATTCCATAACTTATCACCCAATATCGCTAGCAGTCTCTTGACAAGCCACTAACTTTATTCACACTAAATATTTTTTTTTATTCCTATATTTTAATCAGAAAGAAAAGATATACTAAGGTTGTGGAGGACACTGCAAGGGCTAGTCACAGACACCAGTGTCCATGTACAGAGACCTTGCCTATCCCTGCTCTAGGGTCTGGCAATCATTTTTTTCTTATGTCATCTTCCTGTCTGCTTTGTCTTTTTTTTTTTTTTTTTTAATTGGTCAGTTGTTTTTAACTAAAACTAACACTAAAATATATCCTTATAGGCCATTTTACATAGACGGGCTCGTTGCATACTATGTTAGGCTTCAGGAGTCAAACTTGTCTAACTTATCCTTACTCTATCTCATTTAGAAATATTGACTGCATATGCATAACACATGAATATTGTCCTTAACTAAAAGCTAGCTTATATAATATGTGCCTTCCTAGAGGCAAAAACCACCATATTTGAGGTGAAAGAATATTAGTAAACTCCCAGCCCCCTATATCCCAAGCAGATACCCAGAAAACTCATTAGGCTCAAAGTCTCCCTGTTTTCACCACTTACATCTCATTTAGTCCAATTTATTATAGCTCCGCCTCTACCCCCCCCCCCCATTTCCCCCATTATACTGGGTCCTTTACCCATTCTTCTTTACCCAAGCGGCTCTTGTCCGCTGAAATCTTGCCCTTCTCTCACATTACTTTTATTAATTATATCTCTTCATTGACACAGATCTTTTGAACACTCCACAGTTGTACTATATTACTATGTTACCACTCTGTATTAACTATAGTTTACAGAGAAAGGCCCTCTTGGCTTAATTCTCCACAAAACAGAGATATAGTTATGGCAATTTATACTTATAATGTTCCTCATAACAGTAAAATGAGACCGTATATTCACACCCGAGAAACTCCACCTCTATACCTCTTAGCAAATGAAGAACTATGTATGTGTTAAGTGTAAGAACCAATTATTGCACTACTGTCTAAGACTTATTGTTTACCTTTCTATGTTTGTAATTTTTGTGCACATACTAATGTGGAGTTGTACCAATTTATTTTCTTTTGTTTGTCTCAATAAAATATTTTGGGGGAAAAAAATGGCATGCTCTGTCTGTCTGAATCATGGAAGTTTAATTTTGACTAGACTATTCCTTTAAATAGGCAGTAAACACAGTCAAAAAATTGTAATATAAAATGTACACTAAAACAACTTTGCAATGTACTTTCATTATTTTTTTTTTTAATGTTTCCTACAATTTAATCTGCAAATTGTGGGTTTTCCAGTTCTACACATGGCAGACTTTGCAATGCTAACCCTGTCACATAAGTGATCATAACTGAACGCAGCATGGGTAGTAAGATAAGATGCAGCAAAATACTGCAAGTTGTGCTAACAAAATGACTATGGCAAGCTGTATCTACTCCATCTACTTGAGAAATAAATCCAGATTGGCTACTCCAAATTTATTGTGGAGAGATTTTGACTATTGAAAAATAATTGCAGCATGTAATTGACTAATAAAAAAAAAATATAACCGCCTGCACGAAGTATTAAGAAAAAAAAACAAAAAACTACATAAAATTATTAACCCCTAAATCTGCCAACCCCAACATCGCAAACTACCTAATACATCTATTAACCCCTAATCCACCATTCCCCCACATCGCAAATAAAATAATTCATTAACCCCTAAACCGCCATCCACCACCAAACGCAATAAACTTAATTAACATATTAACCCCTAATCTACCAAGCCCCCACAACGCATTAAACCCAATTTACTTATCAACTCCTAAACAGCCAACCCCCACAACGTAAATAACTAATTAAATGACTACATAATAAAATACTGCATTACAATTAAAATAAAAAATCCTAACAGTACTTTAAATTAATCTAAAATTACACAAAACAAAAAAGGTTAACATTACAGAAAATAATAAACCACATTATCCAAAATAAAAAAAAAATATACCTAATCCCTATGAAAATAAAAAAGCCCCCTAATCTAAGAATAAACTACCAATAGCCCTTAAAAGGGCCTTTTGTAGGGCATTGCCCTATGTTAAACAGCTCTTTTCCTTAAAAAAATACTAAGTCCCCCCTCTAACAGTAAAACTCCCCACCCACCAAACCCCTCAAAATAAAAAAAACTAACACTAAAAAACAAATTACCCACTCCCCCTAAAGGGGCATTTGTATGGGCATTGCCCTTAAAAGGGCATTCAGCTCTTTTTCAATTGCCCAAAAACCTCAATCTAAACTCCCCCCCCCCAAAAAAAAGCCTAACACTAAAGCCCCAAATAGGTACTCACGGTTCCTTTTATCTTCATCCACAGCGAAGGTGGCGCAGAGCGGTGTTCCCAGATGTGGCGATCCTCGGCGGCGTGGAGGCTCCTCTTCATGCGATAGTCCACCGCACACTGAAGATTGAATGCAAGGTACCCCATATTGATTGGGGTACCTTGCATTCCTTTTGCTGAAATTATTTAAATTAGCCAATAGGATGAGAGCTACTGAAATATTATTGGCTGATTTGAACAGCCAATAGGATTTCAGTAGCTCTAATCCTATTGGCTGATTTGAAAATTTCAGCCAATAGGAATGAAAGGTACCCCAAATTGATTGCAGTACTTTGCATTCAATCTTCAGTTTACGACGGACATCGGATGAAGAGGAGCCTCCATGCTGCGGAGCAACACTGCCCAGGGCCGCCGCCGAGGATCCAGGCATCGGGAACACAGCTCCGCACCTCCGCTCCACACCGCCTTCACTCTGGATGAAGATTGAAGATGATGGATCCGTCTGGAAGACCACCTTCTCCGCCGGACTTCAGGAACAGTGAGTACCTATTTGGGGCTTAAGTGTAGGTTTTTTTTTTTCATTTTAATTTTTGGGGTGTTTTTTTTTAGATTGTTTTTTTTGGGATAGAAAAAGAGCTGATTGACAGTAAAAGAGCTGTAAAAATGAAAATATACAAATGCCCCTTTAGGGGAAATGGGTAGTTTAGTTTTTTTATTGTTAGGTTTTTTTTTATTTGGGGGGGTTTACTGTTAGGGGGGACTTGGTCTTTTTATAGGTAAAAGAGCTATTTAACTTAGGGCAATTCCCTACAAAAGGCCCTTTTAAGAGCTATTGGTAGTTTAGTATTAGATTAGGGGGTGTTTTTATTTGGGGGGGATTTTTTATAGGGGTATTAGTTTAGGGTTACATTTTTTATTTTGGATAGCTATGTTTATTGGTTTTCTGTCATTTTATTTTTTTGTAAATTTAGCTTGGGGGTTTGTATTTTTTCAACATAGACTGCCTTTTGGGCAGGCTTATCGCCCAGTATCTCAATATTCTATTTGCTATATTCTGCCAAGAAGCAACACAATAGTTTTGCGTACCATTCTCACAAATATTTAATGCATTTTTAGATTTGACCTCTGTCATTTTCCTCTTATAAAGACCAATCAAGATGATGAATCTGTTCTTCCAAGGAGGCCGGCAGTATCATGACCCCAAAGGGACCCATGTGGAGAAATTATACTTCAATTTTACAGAAGTGCAAAATGAAAATGTCACTGCTGTACTGCGTAAAGATAGATCCTTCCTATAGTTCTAAAATAACATATAGAGTAGGGTCCAAACATCTAAGGCCATTACCGCAATCTGTTTTTATTTCAGCAATATTAATTTGAAACCATGTGCAGTATATTCCAAACAAAAATTATTTCCATTAATAAAAGTAAAAAAAGGAACAAAGTGCCCAAATGCTGAATCACTTGAAAGTCATGCAAAGTATCTGTAAAAATTTGACTAGAAACTATCACATTAACATCTCTGTGTAAAATTTGTTGTGGGATACGGTTAGGGATGGGCGAATGTGTAAATTTACGAATTCGAATGTTAGAACGAATGTTATTACCAAAATTCGAATTACAAATCCGAATGTTGATACGAACGACTATTCTTAAAAATTCTATAATAGAATGCTATTTACAGTTTTCGAATGTTGCTTTTGAATTTGAATGTTTATAATTAGATAGAATGTCCACATTCGAAATTTCGAATTTAACATTCTATTTAACAAATACTATTCAGAGGTTCAATAGTTCATGTTGTAGGGAAAATTGCATTTAAAGAAAGCATTAGAAATACTATTACAAACATATAAATTCAAATTTTTCGAATTCGAATATTGCATAATTCAAATATTACATTTAAAGAAAGCATTAGAAATACTATTACAAATATATATATATATATTCGACATTTTTCGAAAACTAATATTTTCGAATGTAATCATAAAATTCGAAACCGAATATTCAAAAATTGAATGTTATGCAAACATTCGAAATTCGATTTGAACTAATGTGTTAAAATTAGTTTCATTTTTCGAATGTTGCGAAACATTCGGCCATCCCTAGATACGGTTTGCCTACCAGTATAAAGTAGGTGTGCGCATCATATAGAGCTTGAATAAGGCTCCAACGAATGTGAGTAATCATTCGTCCTATTACCATATCGTATCCAGTGGGTTTACAGAGTTACACTATTTTGTGTTTCCTTTTTTTTGAGGACCTATTAAAGATTCAAGTCCCAAGGAAATTTCTTTCAGGAACTGACATTTCCTTCCATCTTTTATTAAACTTTTTAGTGAATTTATTTTATCTCTGTGTAAAAATGGGAGACATTTGACCTCAAATGGAAACTGATAATGGTGGCCGGAAAGCAGCGGTACTTGTAAAATTCAGCTGTGAGAGTGCTGCAGCTGATTTGCTCACTGGTCATTTACCTTCTGGACCTGCAGTACTTTAACTATATGTTTAACCCCTTAGCAGGAGTTAAACACATAGTTGCAGGGTCACTACTGCAAAACTACATGCCCAATCAAATTAGAGCATGTCCTATTTTACTATAATAGCCCTTTAAGAAAGTTTAGTAAGAAATATCACAAGATTATGGTGAAATTCCAGAAGACCACAGAATCAAATATACACAGGCAAAGCAAAAAGAAGAACTTTATGTAAGCAACTTAATTTGGGTGATTGTAAGTTTTTTACCTTAAAATTATATGAAATTATTAATATTATTGGTTAAGTAATTTTGTAATTATTATTGAAAAGTCCAAACATTCATGCAATTTTAAATGAACATCTGATGATAAAACTAGAGTACAAGTTTCATTGTTGAAAATATGACAAAATATTTTGAATGCTTTTATTAAACAAAACAATGATAGCAGCACTGAGAATGTGCAAAAACCTTAACACTAAAAAAGCTGTGCAGACAGCCATAGCTGTTGCTCTAACTGGCCAAAATAAATTAATGGGAGATTTAATTTGAAAAGTCTAAAAATCCTTTGAAAAGAGTTTTATGACGGATTGGAATAGTGGGGTTAGACTGTTGCAAGCAATATATAAGGAGTGTTTTCATGCTATGAATACATTTGAAACCCTGCTGGGTTACTGTGGTGTTTTCTATTGGATTAGACAGGTTCAGGCAACCATGCAAAAGTCAAGAGGGGCACTATGACAAGACGCCCTTCCACAGACTTGCACAGGCAGAAGATAAATTCCACAAGGGTTATTTCAGTCAACCTTGCAAAACACAATTGGTGCAAATATCAACCTATAAAGCTATATACAACATATACATAATATCTATAGGTGTCTTAGCTGCTAGTTGAAGCGTAAGATGAATTTTATAGACCTTTAGCAAAATGTAATGTATAGCTTTCTATCCAGCACAATTATGGCATCTCTGGACTAAAAAGATTTTCATAAATAGATTTGGTTCTGTTTCTAAGGTTTGGAAATGCGGATGAAGTTGTCTGGGAAAAGCAAATCATATTGCTGGGCTAATAACCTATAAGAATCTGAGAGAAAAAATAGAAAGAACAAAAAATAAACAGCTGAGAAATGTGTTTTTATAGCAATTAAATAAAAAGAACATTGGGTTAAAATGTGAATATTAGAAGGTATTGCTGTAAGGTGGTAAGAGGACCGTGGGTGTAAGATAAAATATGTGAGATATAAGTGCTAGAACTTCCTATAGAGTCTAAATATGCACAATATACTGCAGTAACGTTTATACATTTTACAGAATATTAAAATATTTCAGCAGGTCTCCCACATTGTATTTATGCAACTGGAACACAAACTTTTAAATACATCAGACACAGTAAAGTCAAATTTAAACATTCACGATTCATACAGAACAAGAAATTTTAAACAATGTACTTCCATTATCTAATTTGCTTTGATCTCTTGATATACTTTGTCGAGAAAAAAACAACCTAGGTAGGCTCAGGCGCTAGCTGCCGATTGGTGGCTGCACACATATGCTCCTTGTCATTGGCCCACCCAATGTGGTTAGCTAGCTCCCAGTAGTGATGCTCCTTACAACAAAGGATACCAATAGAATGAAGCAAATTTGACAATAGAAATCAATTGGAAAGTTGTTTAAAATTGCATGCATCTAAATCATGAAAGAAAATGTCTGTCCCTTTAATTAGCGGTCTTGTTAAAAATGTTTAACCAGTTATAGGATTTGTTCTCTCTCTCTCTCACTATCTTTCTCTCTTTAACTCCTTTCTTTTCTTTTCCCCTCTTTCTTTCTACCTCTCATTTTATTCATCCTTCTCTTTCATTCTCTTGCTATTTCTTTCCTCACTCTCTCCTTCCTTTTCATCTCTCTCCTACTTAAATGTTCATTTGTTCAAATATGTTAAATATTCACAATAACACATAGGAACTGATGCATGGAAACGTACAAAGAAGAGTGAAGAGTGAATATTAAGGCTAAATTCAGATCACATACATAAGTTTGGTAACCAGTTATGACTTGATATGACTAATAAAAAAAATAAGAGGAAATAATATGTAAAGTGTATATTTACATTTAAAGCTAAAAGACAGAATGTTGTCTTTAAGGGTGGAATATTACACTATTTCCAACTAGATTTTAGTTCCTAGGTTATAATTAGGATTGTATAGTACGAGCAAGGATCCCTGTGGTCATGAGTGAGGTCATTTTCAAAGTGGATTGCTGATGTATGTTAGAAATAAACCATGTTATTCACTTGGTATTAATAGTCCTTCTATTGCAGACAATATTGGCCTGAAATAAATCAGGCAGCTGCCTAGGGCCAGCTTTACATACACTGCACAGTGCTGGCAGAGGAAATTAAAAATGTTATTGTAGTATTTCATTTTATTGGCAAAGGAAGTATACTACTGTTTTAAAATTCAATATGTTATGACATTTAATTTTAAACTTTTATGTCTATTTAAAAAACATGTCCATCAGATAATGTTCATATAAATTGTAAAAATATCCAGGGAATACATACTTAAAGGGACATGATACCCAAATGTTTAAACACTTGAAAGTGGTGCAGGCAACTTGAAAATATCACATGAACATTTCTATGTAGAAAAGGGAAAATATTATACCTTACAATTTCCTTAGTCTTATTGTAAAGGGACTTTATGCAGCCAATCAGTATGCTAGTCCTGGGACTTGCAAGGCAGACTGAATCTGGCATGTGCAGGCACAGTCCAGTCATGTAATTTCACTCCACAGTTCAAGGAAGTTACTACAAAATCTCACAAGATTTCAGTGAATTCTCATGAGATCACAGTAAAACAAAATGTGACATCAGCACTGATGAAGCTGATTCGCTGTTATTTTCAGCATGCAGCTGACAGCAGTTGAAGGATACACAGAACACTTTGGAGATAAAATATCTTTTTTACATACAGATGTTTAGGTAATATTTTCTTGTCAGCTTTTTACAGTTATGCTGTATAACTTCCAATTGATTTAACCTATGGGTATTTATGTCACTTTAATTGTGGCTTATTAACCACACTGTAAGGAATATTTATCCAGCTGGTTTTGCAGGTTTAAGGTGGTGTGGTGCTGGTTTGCATAAGCTAGCCTACCAACCACACATTCAAGAAGCAGAGACTCCTCCTTATCCTCTTCACCACCGGATTGTTGGTAATATTAATTACCATGACACACTTGTTCGGTTGGGGTGATTGACATGTTCTGCTCTAACACAACTTGTTGCAGGAGAGAGAAGGGGGCGGGACCGCACAAAAATGCGCTTGTGCAATCTTAAGTTTTGCATCCCAAGTGACGATAGCAAGCAGACAGGTTTTCTACTTGAGAACTTGTCTTCCTGCAATCTTGATAAGTTTTCCACAATCTAAAGGAACAGTTTGACTTTTGATTTTAGGGCTTTTATTTTTCTAGTTTAGCTTCACTTTGAAAGCCTGTGAGATTGCAATATGAAATGTTTAATTATATATTGTAAAAAAAAAATATGGTTCAGTTTGAGAATAGGAAGTGCGCAATGTAGACTTCATAATCTTAACCCTGCTACATATCTTTCTCTAACTGGCATCAGCCTACAAGACAACTGCAAAACAATCTACATTTTACCATCACAATTACAGTTGTCTACTTCAGTTAATCTTCTACAAAACTAGAGGACATTTGTGTATTTACTAGGTGTTCTATGGCCTTTTAAATAAATTCAAATACATCAGTGAAAAAAATTCAAGGAAATAAAACAATTAGTTTAGATATAACACAAAATGGGTATTCAGTGTTCTCCCCAGGACCTTTTTAATTGGTGCACCCCCAGTTGATCTTACTGATCACCTGGCTAAAATTTAAAACCCCAATTTTTTCTTTTATGATTTAGAGAGAGCATGCAAATTTAAACAGTGCTCCAATTTACTTTATCTAATTTGTTCCGTTCTCTTGGTATTTGTTGTTGTAAAGGATACCTAGGTAGGCTCAAGGGCTGCCGATTAATGGCTGCACATATATGCATCATGTTTTTGGCTCACCCATGTGAATTGTGTTTCTTCAACAAAAGATACCAAGAGAATGCAACAAATTAGATAATAGAAGTCAATTATAAAGTTCTTTAAAAACATAATTTATGCTTACCTGATAAATTTATTTCTCTTGTAGTGTAGTCAGTCCACGGGTCATCCATTACTTATGGAATATATCTCTTCCTAACAGGAAGCTGCAAGAGGATCACCCAAGCAGAGCTGCTATATAGCTCCTCCCCTCACATGTCATATTCAGTCATTCGACCAAAGCAGACGAGAAAGGAGAAACCATAGGGTGCAGTGGTGACTGGAGTTTAATTAAAATTTAGATCTGCCTTAAAGACAGGGCGGGCCGTGGACTGACTACACTACAAGAGAAATACATTTATCAGGTAAGCATAAATTATGTTTTCTCTTGTTAAGTGTAGTCAGTCCACGGGTCATCCATTACTTATGGAATACCAATACCAAAGCTAAAGTACACGGATGAAGGGAGGGACAAGGCAGGAACATTAAACAGAAGGAACCACTGCCTGAAGTACCTTTCTCCCAAAAATAGCCTCCGAAGAAGCAAAAACAGAATTTATGTTTACCTGATAAATTTCTTTCTCCAACGGTGTGTCCGGTCCACGGCGTCATCCTTACTTGTGGGATATTCTCTTCCCCAACAGGAAATGGCAAAGAGCCCAGCAAAGCTGGTCACATGATCCCTCCTAGGCTCCGCCTACCCCAGTCATTCGACCGACGTTAAGGAGGAATAATAGCATAGGAGAAACCACATGGTACCGTGGTGACTGTAGTTAAAGAAAATAAATTATCAGACCTGATTTAAAAACCAGGGCGGGCCGTGGACCGGACACACCGTTGGAGAAAGAAATTTATCAGGTAAACATAAATTCTGTTTTCTCCAACATAGGTGTGTCCGGTCCACGGCGTCATCCTTACTTGTGGGAACCAATACCAAAGCTTTAGGACACGGATGAAGGGAGGGAGCAAATCAGGTCACCTAAATGGAAGGCACCACGGCTTGCAAAACCTTTCTCCCAAAAATAGCCTCAGAAGAAGCAAAAGTATCAAACTTGTAAAATTTGGTAAAAGTGTGCAGTGAAGACCAAGTCGCTGCCCTACATATCTGATCAACAGAAGCCTCGTTCTTGAAGGCCCATGTGGAAGCCACAGCCCTAGTGGAATGAGCCGTGATTCTTTCGGGAGGCTGCCGTCCGGCAGTCTCGTAAGCCAATCTGATGATGCTTTTAATCCAAAAAGAGAGAGAGGTAGAAGTTGCTTTTTGACCTCTCCTTTTACCTGAATAAACAACAAACAGGGAAGATGTTTGTCTAAAATCCTTTGTAGCATCTAAATAGAATTTTAGAGCGCGAACAACATCCAAATTGTGCAACAAGCGTTCCTTCTTTGAAACTGGTTTCGGACACAGAGAAGGTACGATAATCTCCTGGTTAATGTTTTTGTTAGAAACAACTTTCGGAAGAAAACCAGGTTTAGTACGTAAAACCACCTTATCTGCATGGAACACCAGATAAGGAGGAGAACACTGCAGAGCAGATAATTCTGAAACTCTTCTAGCAGAAGAAATTGCAACTAAAAACAAAACTTTCCAAGATAATAACTTAATATCAACGGAATGTAAGGGTTCAAACGGAACCCCCTGAAGAACTGAAAGAACTAAATTGAGACTCCAAGGAGGAGTCAAAGGTTTGTAAACAGGCTTGATTCTAACCAGAGCCTGAACAAAGGCTTGAACATCTGGCACAGCTGCCAGTTTTTTGTGAAGTAACACCGACAAGGCAGAAATCTGTCCCTTCAGGGAACTTGCCGATAATCCTTTTTCCAATCCTTCTTGAAGGAAGGATAGAATCCTAGGAATCTTAACCTTGTCCCAAGGGAATCCTTTAGATTCACACCAACAGATATATTTTTTCCAAATTTTGTGGTAAATCTTTCTAGTTACAGGCTTTCTGGCCTGAACAAGAGTATCGATAACAGAATCTGAGAAACCTCGCTTCGATAAAATCAAGCGTTCAATCTCCAAGCAGTCAGCTGGAGTGAAACCAGATTCGGATGTTCGAACGGACCCTGAACAAGAAGGTCTCGTCTCAAAGGTAGCTTCCAAGGTGGAGCCGATGACATATTCACCAGATCTGCATACCAAGTCCTGCGTGGCCACGCAGGAGCTATCAAGATCACCGACGCCCTCTCCTGATTGATCCTGGCTACCAGCCTGGGGATGAGAGGAAACGGCGGGAACACATAAGCTAGTTTGAAGGTCCAAGGTGCTACTAGTGCATCCACTAGAGCCGCCTTGGGATCCCTGGATCTGGACCCGTAGCAAGGAACTTTGAAGTTCTGACGAGAGGCCATCAGATCCATGTCTGGAATGCCCCAAAGTTGAGTGACTTGGGCAAAGATTTCCGGATGGAGTTCCCACTCCCCCGGATGCAATGTCTGACGACTCAGAAAATCCGCTTCCCAATTTTCCACTCCCGGGATGTGGATAGCAGACAGGTGGCAGGAGTGAGACTCCGCCCATAGAATAATCTTGGTCACTTCTTCCATCGCTAGGGAACTCCTTGTTCCCCCCTGATGGTTGATGTACGCAACAGTCGTCATGTTGTCTGATTGAAACCGTATGAACTTGGTCCTCGCTAGCTGAGGCCAAGCCTTGAGAGCATTGAATATCGCTCTCAGTTCCAGAATATTTATCGGTAGAAGAGATTCTTCCCGAGACCAAAGACCCTGAGCTTTCAGGGATCCCCAGACCGCGCCCCAGCCCATCAGACTGGCGTCGGTCGTGACAATGACCCACTCTGGTCTGTGGAATGTCATCCCTCGTGACAGGTTGTCCAGGGACAGCCACCAACGGAGTGAGTCTCTGGTCCTCTGATTTACTTGTATCTTTGGAGACAAGTCTGTATAGTCCCCATTCCACTGACTGAGCATGCACAGTTGTAATGGTCTTAGATGAATGCGCGCAAAAGGAACTATGTCCATTGCCGCTACCATCAACCCGATCACTTCCATGCACTGAGCTACGGAAGGAAGAGGAACGGAATGAAGTATTCGACAAGAGTCCAGAAGCTTTGTCTTTCTGGCCTCTGTTAGAAAAATCCTCATTTCTGAGGAGTCTATAATTGTTCCCAAGAAGGGAACCCTTGTTGACGGGGATAGAGAACTCTTTTCCACGTTCACTTTCCAGCCGTGCGATCTGAGAAAGGCCAGGACGATGTCCGTGTGAGCCTTTGCTCGAGGGAGGGACGACGCTTGAATCAGAATGTCGTCCAGGTAAGGTACTACTGCAATGCCCCTTGGTCTTAGCACAGCTAGAAGGGACCCTAGTACCTTTGTGAAAATCCTTGGAGCAGTGGCTAATCCGAAAGGAAGCGCCACGAACTGGTAATGTTTGTCCAGGAATGCAAACCTTAGGAACCGATGATGTTCCTTGTGGATAGGAATATGTAGATACGCATCCTTTAAATCCACCGTGGTCATGAATTGACCTTCCTGGATGGAAGGAAGGATAGTTCGAATGGTTTCCATCTTGAAAGATGGGACCTTGAGAAATTTGTTTAAGATCTAGAGATCTAGGATTGGTCTGAATGTTCCCTCTTTTTTGGGAACTATGAACAGATTGGAGCAGAACCCCATCCCTTGTTCTCTCAATGGAACAGGATGAATCACTCCCATTTTTAACAGGTCTTCTACACAATGTAAGAACGCCTGTCTTTTTATGTGGTCTGAAGACAACTGAGACCTGTGGAACCTTCCCCTTGGGGGAAGTCCCTTGAATTCCAGAAGATAACCCTGGGAGACTATTTCTAGCGCCCAAGGATCCAGAACATCTCTTGCCCAAGCCTGAGCGAAGAGAGAGAGTCTGCCCCCCACCAGATCCGGTCCCGGATCGGGGGCCGATATTTCATGCTGTCTTGGTAGCAGTGGCAGGTTTCTTTGCCTGCTTTCCCTTGTTCCAGCCTTGCATTGGTCTCCAAGCTGGCTTGGCCTGAGAAGTATTACCCTCTTGCTTAGAGGACGCAGCACCTTGGGCTGGTCCGTTTTTACGAAAGGGACGAAAATTAGGTCTATTTTTTGTCTTGAAAGGCCGATCCTGAGGAAGGGCATGGCCCTTGCCCCCAGTGATATCAGAGATAATCTCTTTCAAGTCAGGACCAAACAGCGTTTTCCCCTTGAAAGGAATGTTTAGTAGCTTGTTCTTGGAAGACGCATCAGCCGACCAAGATTTCAACCAAAGCGCTCTGCGCGCCACAATAGCAAACCCAGAATTCTTAGCCGCTAACTTAGCCAATTGCAAAGAGGCGTCTAGAGTGAAAGAATTAGCCAATTTGAGAGCATTGACTCTGTCCATAATCTCCTCATAAGGAGGAGAGTCACTATCGAGCACCTTAATCAGTTCATCAAACCAGAAATATGCGGCTGTAGTGACAGGGACAATGCATGAAATGGGTTGTAGAAGGTAACCCTGCTGAACAAACATCTTTTTAAGCAAACCTTCTAATTTTTTATCCATAGGATCTTTGAAAGCACAACTATCCTCTATGGGAATAGTGGTGCGTTTGTTTAAAGTAGAAACCGCTCCCTCGACCTTGGGGACTGACTGCCATAAGTCCTTTCTGGGGTCGACCATAGGAAACAATTTTTTAAATATGGGGGGAGGGACGAAAGGAATACCGGGCCTTTCCCATTCTTTATTAACAATGTCCGACACCCGCTTGGGTATAGGAAAAGCTTCTGGGAGCCCCGGCACCTCTAGGAACTTGTCCATTTTACATAGTTTCTCTGGGATGACCAAATTTTCACAATCATCCAGAGTGGATAATACCTCCTTAAGCAAAATGCGGAGATGTTCCAATTTAAATTTAAAAGTAATCACATCAGATTCAGCCTGCTGAGAAATGTTCCCTAAATCAGTAATTTCTCCCTCAGACAAAACCTCCCTGGCCCCCTCAGATTGGGTTAGGGGCCCTTCAGAGATATTAATATCAGCGTCGTCATGCTCTTCAGTAACTAAAACAGAGCATCCACGCTTACGCTGGCAAGGGTTCATTTTGGCTAAAATGTTTTTGACAGAATTATCCATTACAGCCGTTAATTGTTGCATAGTAAGGAGTATTGGCGCGCTAGATGTACTAGGGGCCTCCTGAGTGGGCAAGACTCGTGTAGACGAAGGAGGGAATGATGCAGTACCATGCTTACTCCCCTCACTTGAGGAATCATCTTGGGCATCATTGTCATTATCACATAAATCACATTTATTTAAATGAATAGGAATTCTGGCTTCCCCACATTCAGAACACAGTCTATCTGGTAGTTCAGACATGTTAAACAGGCATAAACTTGATAAGAAAGTACAAAAAACGTTTTGAAATAAAACCGTTACTGTCACTTTAAATTTTAAACTGAACACACTTTATTACTGCATTGCGAAAAAACATGAAGGAATTGTTCAAAATTCACCAAACTTTCACCACAGTGTCTTAAAGCCTTGAAAATATTGCACACCAATTTTGGAAGCTTTAACCCTTAAAATAACGGAACCGGAGCCGTTTTAAGCTTTAACCCCTTTACAGTCCCTGGTATCTGCTTTGCTGAGACCCAACCAAACCCAAGGGGAATACGATACCAAATGATGCCTTCAGAAGTCTTTTATAAGTATCAGAGCTCCTCTCACATGCGACTGCATGCCATGCCTCTCAAAAACAAGTGCGCAACACCGGCGCGAAAATGAGACTCTGCCTATGCTTTGGGAAAGCCCCTAAAGAATAAGGTGTCTAAAACAGTGCCTGCCGATATTATTATATCAAAATACCCAGAATAAATGATTCCTCAAGGCTAAATAAGTGTTAATATCAATCGATTTAGCCCAAAAAATGTCTACAGTCTAAATAAGCCCTTGTGAAGCCCTTATTTACAATCGTAATAAACATGGCTTACCGGATCCCATAGGGAAAATGACAGCTTCCAGCATTACATCGTCTTGTTAGAATGTGTCATACCTCAAGCAGCAAAGGACTGCAAACTGTTCCCCCAACTGAAGTTAATGCTCTCAACAGTCCTGTGTGGAACAGCCATGGATTTTAGTTACGGTTGCTAAAATCATTTTCCTCATACAAACAGAATTCTTCATCTCTTTTCTGTTTCTGAGTAAATAGTACGTACCAGCACTATTTGAAAATAACAAACTCTTGATTGAATAATGAAAAACTACAGTTAAACACTAAAAAACTCTAAGCCATCTCCGTGGAGATGTTGCCTGTACAACGGCAAAGAGAATGACTGGGGTAGGCGGAGCCTAGGAGGGATCATGTGACCAGCTTTGCTGGGCTCTTTGCCATTTCCTGTTGGGGAAGAGAATATCCCACAAGTAAGGATGACGCCGTGGACCGGACACACCTATGTTGGAGAAAGTGTCAAATTTGTAAAATTTTGAAAAGGTGTGAAGCGAAGACCAAGTCGCAGCCTTGCAAATCTGTTCAACAGAGGCCTCATTTTTAAAGGCCCAGGAGGAAGCCACAGCGCTAGTAGAATGAGCTGTAATCCTTTCAGGAGGCTGCTGTCCAGCAGTCTCATAGGCTAAACGTATTATGCTACGAAGCCAAAAAGAGAGAGAGGTAGCCGAAGCCTTTTGAACTCTTCTCTGTCCAGAGTAAACGACAAACAGGGAAGAAGTTTGACGAAAATCTTTAGTTGCCTGCAAATAGAACTTCAGGGCACGGACTACGTCCAGATTATGCAAAAGTCGTTCCTTCTTTGAAGAAGGGTTAGGACACAGTGATGGAACAACAATCTCTTGATTGATATTCCTGTTAGTAACTACCTTAGGTAAGAACCCAGGTTTAGTACGCAGAACTACCTTGTCTGAATGAAAAATCAGATAAGGAGAATCACAATGTAAGGCAGATAACTCAGAGACTCTTCGAGCCGAGGAAATAGCCATCAAAAACAAAACCTTCCAGGATAACAGCTTGATATCAATGGAATGAAGGGGTTCAAATGGAACGCCTTGAAGAACATTAAGAACTAAGTTTAAGCTCCACGGTGGAGCAACAGTCTTAAACACAGGCTTAATCCTAGTTAAAGCCTGACAAAAAGCCTGAACGTCTGGAACTTCAGCCAGACGTTTGTGTAGAAGAATAGACAGAGCAGAAATCTGTCCCTTTAACGAACTAGCAGATAAGCCCTTTTCTAAACCCTCTTGTAGAAAGGACAATATCCTAGGAATCCTAACCTTACTCCATGAGTAACTCTTGGATTCGCACCAATATAAATATTTACGCCATATCTTATGGTAAATTTTTCTGGTAACAGGCTTCCTAGCCTGTATTAAGGTATCAATAACCGACTCCGAGAAGCCACGCTTTGATAGAATCAAGCGTTCAATCTCCATGCAGTCAGCCTCAGAGAAATTAGATTTGGATGGTTGAAAGGACCCTGAATTAGAAGGTCCTGTCTCAGAGGCAGAGACCACGGTGGACAGGACGACATGTCCACTAGGTCTGCATACTAGGTCCTGCGTGGCCACGCAGGCGCTATCAGAATCACCGAAGCTCTCTCCTGTTTGATCTTGGCAATCAAACGAGGAAGCATCGGGAATGGTGGAAACACATAAGCCATGTTGAAGACCCAAGGGGCTGTCAGAGCATCTATCAGCACCGCTCCCGGGTCCCTGGACCTGGATCCGTAACAAGGAAGCTTGGCGTTCTGGCGAGACGCCATGAGATCCAGATCTGGTTTGCCCCAACGATGAATCAGTTGAGCAAAGACCTCCGGATGAAGTTCCCACTCCCCCGGATGAAAAGTCTGGCGACTTAGAAAATCCGCCTCCCAGTTCTCCACGCCTGGGATGTAAATCGCTGACAGGTGGCAAGAGTGAGACTCTGCCCAGCGAATTATCTTTGAGACTTCCAACATCGCTAGGGAACTTCTGGTTCCCCCTTGATGGTTGATGTAAGCCACAGTTGTGATGTTGTCCGACTGAAATCTGATGAACCTCAGAGTTGCTAACTGAGGCCAAGCTAGGAGAGCATTGAATATTGCTCTTAATTCCAGAATATTTATTGGGAGGAGTTTATCCTCCTGAGTCCATAATCCCTGAGCTTTCAGGGAGTTCGAGACTGAGCCCCAGCCTAGAAGGCTGGCGTCTGTTGTTACAATCGTCCAATCTGGCCTGCGAAAGGTCATCCCCTTGGACAGATGTGGCTGAGAAAGCCACCATAGAAGAGAATCTCTGGTCTCTTGATCCAGATTTAGTAGGGGGGACAAATCTGAGTAATCCCCGTTCCACTGATTTAGCATGCACAATTGCAGCGGTCTGAGATGCAGGCGCGCAAATGGTACTATGTCCATTGCCGCTACCATTAAGACGATTACTTCCATGCACTGAGCTACTGACGGGTGTGGAATGGAATGAAGGACACGGCAAGCATTTAGAAGTTTTGATAACCTGGCCTCTGTCAGGTAAATTTTCATCTCTACAGAATCTATAAGAGTCCCTAGAAAGGGAACTCTTGTAAGTGGTAATAGAGAACTCTTTTCCACGTTCACCTTCCACCCATGCGACCTCAGAAATGCCAGAACTATCTCTGTATGAGACTTGGCAGTTTGAAAACTTGACGCTTGTATCAGAATGTCGTCTAGGTACGGAGTCACCGCTATGCCTCGCGGTCTTAGTACCGCCAGAAGTGAGCCCAGAACTTTTGTAAAGATTCTTGGAGCCGTAGCTAATCCGAAGGGAAGAGCTACAAACTGGTAATGCCTGTCTAGGAAAGCAAATCTTAGGTACCGATAATGATCCTTGTGAATCGGTATGTGAAGGTAGGCATCCTTTAAGTCCACTGTGGTCATGTACTGACCCTCTTGGATCATGGGAAGGATGGTTCGAATAGTTTCCATTTTGAATGATGGAACTCTTAGAAATTTGTTTAGGATTTTTAAGTCCAAGATTGGTCTGAAGGTTCCCTCTTTCTTGGGAACCACAAATAGATTTGAATAAAATCCCTGCGCGTGTTCCGTCTGCGGAACTGGGTGGATCACCCCCATTAGTAAGAGGTCTTGTACACAGCGTAGAAATGCCTCTTTCTTTATTTGGTTTGCTGATAACCTTGAAAGATGAAATCTCCCTCGTGGAGGAGAAGTTTTGAAGTCCAGGAGATATCCCTGAGATATGATCTCCAACGCCCAGGGATCCTGGACATCACTTGCCCAAGCCTGGGCGAAGAGAGAAAGTCTGCCCCCCACTAGATCCGTTTCCGGATAGGGGGCCCTCTCTTCATGCTGTCTTGGGGGCAGCAGCAGGTTTCTTGGCCTGCTTGCCCTTGTTCCAGGACTGGTTAACTTTCCAGCCCTGCCTGTAACGAGCAACAGCTCCTTCCTGTTTTGGAGCGGAGGAAGTTGATGCTGCTCCTGCCTTGAAGTTACGAAAGGCACGAAAATGAGACTGTTTGGCCTTTGATTTGGCCCTGTCCTGAGGTAGAGCATGGCCCTTACCTCCCGTAATGTCAGCTATAATTTCTTTCAAGCCGGGCCCGAATAAGGTCTGCCCTTTGAAAGGAATATTAAGCAATTTAGATTTAGAAGTCACGTCAGCTGACCAGGATTTAAGCCATAGCGATCTGCGCGCTTGGATGGCGAATCCGGAGTTCTTAGCCGTAAGTTTGGTTAAATGTACGACGGCATCAGAAACAAATGCGTTAGCTAGCTTAAGTGCTTTAAGCTTGTTCATAATTTCATCCAATGGAGCTGTGCGAATGGCCTCTTCCAGAGACTCAAACCAGAATGCCGCCGCAGCAGTGACAGGCGCAATGCATGCAAGGGGCTGTAAGATAAAACCTTGTTGAACAAACATTTTCCTAAAGGTAACCCTCTAATTTCTTATCCATTGGATCTGAAAAGGCACAACTATCCTCCACCGGGATAGTGGTACGCTTAGCTAAAGTAGAAACTGCTCCCTCCACCTTAGGGACCGTCTGCCATAAGTCTCGTGTGGTGGCGTCTATAGGAAACATTTTCCTAAATATGGGAGGAGGGGAAAAAGGCACACCAGGTCTATCCCACTCCTTGCTAATAATCTCTGTAAGCCTTTTAGGTATAGGAAACACGTCAGTACACACCGGTACCGCATAGTATCTATCCAACCTACATAATTTTTCTGGAATTGCAACCGTGTTACAATCATTCAGAGCCGCTAATACCTCCCCTAGCAATATGCGGAGGTTCTCAAGCTTAAATTTAAAATTAGAAATCTCTGAATCCAGTCTCCCTGGATCAGATCCGTCACCCACAGAATGAAGCTCTCCGTCTTCACGTTCTGCAAACTGTGACGCAGTATCTGACATGGCTCTCACCTCATCCGCGCGCTCTGTCCTTAACCCAGAGCTATCGCGCTTGCCTCTTAATTCTGGCAATTTAGATAATACTTCTGTCATAACAGTAGCCATGTCTTGCAAAGTGATTTGTAAGGGCCTCCCTGATGTACTTGGCGCCACAAAATCACGCACCTCCTGAGCGGGAGGCGAAGGTACTGACACGTGAAAAGAGTTAGTCGGCATAACTTCCCCCTCGTTGTCTGGTGATAATTTCTTTACATGTAAAGATTGACTTTTATTTAAAGTAGCATCAATGCAATTAGTACACAAATTTCTATTGGGCTCCACATTGGCCTTTAAACATAGTGAACAAAGAGATTCATCTGTGTCAGACATGTTTAAACAGACTAGCAATGAGACTAGCAAGCTTGGAAATATTTTTCTAAATAAATTTACAAGCAATATAAAAAACGCTACTGTGCCTTTAAGAAGCACAAAAATCTGTCACAGTTGAAATAACAATGAACCAAAATAGTTATAGCAACCAATTTTTCACAGTAAATGTATTAAGTTAGCAAAGGATTGCACCCACCAGCAAATGGATGATTAACCCCTTAATACCCAAAAACGGATAACAATTTAATAATTAACGTTTTTCTCACAGTCAAAACACACTGTCACAGGTCTGCTGTGACTGATTACCTCCCTCAAAATGAATTTTGAAGACCCCTGAGCTCTCTAGAGACGATCTGGATCATGGAGGATGAAGTAGACAGATTGTGACTGAATTTTTACTGCGCAAAAAAGCGCTAAAATAGGCCCCTCCCACTCATATTACAACAGTGGGGAAGCTCAGAAAACTGTTTCTATGCAGAAAACAAAGATGGCCATGTGGTAAAAATCATGCCCCAATAAGTTTTTATCACCAAGTACCTTACAAAAAACGATTAACATGCCAGTAAACGTTTTAAACATACATTTGAAAAGTTATGAATTGTTATTAATAAGCCTGCTACCAGTCGCTTTCACTGCAGTTAAGGCTCATACATTATTTCAGTATTAACAGTATTTTCAGAGTCAATTCCATTCCTTAGAAAAATACATTCAGTGTACACACACTCATCAGCCTAATACCAGTCGCTATCACTGCATTTAAGGCTGAACTTACGTTACATTGGTATCAGCAGTATTTTCTCAGTCAATTCCATTCCTCAGAAAAATAATTACTGCACATACCTCGTTTGCAGGGGGGCCCTGCATGCTATTCCCCTTCTCTGAAGTTACCTCACTCCTCAGATGAGAACAGCCAGTGGATCTTAGTTGCGTCTGCTAAGATCATAGAAAACGCAGGCAGATTCTTCTTCTAATGCTGCCTGAGAATAAACAGCACACTCCGGTGCCATTTAAAATAACAAACTTTTGATTGTAGAAATAAACTAAGTTAAAAAACACCACAGACCTCTCACAGCGACCTATCTTTAGTTAGGCTGCAAGAGAATGACTGAATATGACATGTGAGGGGAGGAGCTATATAGCAGCTCTGCTTGGGTGATCCTCTTGCAGCTTCCTGTTAGGAAGAGATATATTCCATAAGTAATGGATGACCCGTGGACTGACTACACTTAACAAGAGAAATGTTATTCTTTATCTGGATCATGAAAGAAAATGTTGGGGTTTCATGTCACTTTTAAGCCATTAATAAACTAAAAGAAGCTTAATTGTACAAATTATCATTAAATACATTTATGTTAAATTATGCAATTATTTGTGCTTTTGACGGCATTAAATAATAAATATTACACTGCCCCCATCCGGCTACTTAATAATACCACACGGATGGCAGCATTTTCTGTTGAGAACACTGGGTACTAATAATTATGTACATGCCCTATATACCTTAGATTACAGGGAATACAACTGTGTGATTGTGCACTCACCTCTTGGCAGTATTGAAGGATGCCTTCCTTGGATCCAATGCAACTCTTGGTCCCAGTTGCATCATATTCCCATTTTCCATTCTGAACATTCATGTGCATATTGAGTTTTCCACAGAACATAGCAATCTGTGGCTCTGCCAACAAGCCAGCGTTTCCATCTGCAGGCACCTAACAAAGGAACAAAATGCCACATCAGTAAAGGTACAGGGTCATGCAGAAATAAGATCACATTAGCTACAAGAAATAACTAAAAAGTGCACAACTTAGCAGATAGTAAAAAGAAATTTACAACCCATGCATTGGCTTTAATTTGAAGGGAATTAACAACCCACCGCTCATATTTTACAGCTATGTGTTAAATTCTAGCTCAACTGATCCAGCTTAAATTCATAGAAACATGAGGTTATTCTATCCATCCTCCCAGGAAAATATCATTTAGCTTTATGTTTACAGCAGTTAAAGGACCACTCAAAGCAGTAGAATTGCTTAATTAACATGTGAAATAAAAAGACAATCACAGACTAGTATACGTATACCCTGTGAGCTTGTGCACATGCTCAGTAGGATCTTGTTCCCCGGTATAAATACTGTGCAAAATGTGATAATGGAAGTCAATTGGAAAGTGTCATAAAATGCATGCTCTTTCTGAATCATAAAAGTTTATTTTGACCCTTTAAAAAAACACTAAACAAAAGCATTATTTTGCACTGGGGTTCTATGTTCTCCTTATTACTGTTTTTCAGCAGCATATGCACATATGTTGTGAGTGCCCGTGCACCAGCATTCATACACCACACCTTTTCAGAGTGTCAGCAGTGGCTTGTAGTCTTCCCTGACACAATAAACATCACCACCAGCTCTCTAGAGCATCAGGATTCAAACGCACTGCCTGCTCAGTCACACCTAGCATATGCGTGTAATGACGTGCGGTAAGGTCAGGGGATGGTGAGGCACTGGCGATGATATGCCTGAGAAACTCATATATGAACCCAATATAGGTAGCTTAAATTTGCAATTGCACACACACAAACATACACACAGAAGACATACACACACAAACATACACACAGTAATGCACAAACAAACATACACACAGGGACACACACAGACATACACACAGGGACACATACAAACAGGGATACAAAAACACAGGGACACACAAAGATACACACAGACACACACGGACACACAAACACACACAAACATACACACAGACACACACACACACACATGGACACACAAGGACACAAACATACAGGGGGGCACGCACACACAAACACAGTCACACACACACACAAACCATGCTTCCTCCATTCCCTTTTCTGCTACACATAAGGCCAGGTAAATGAGCAGGACCAGGGGTATATCCTGCTTTATGGGAGACTAGACAAGAGGTTTCTCGCATTGCTTATCTAGGTGCAGATAAGTCTGATAATATAAAGATAATTAAATAAAAAATATCATAAAAAGAAAACAAAACTCCACAGAATGAAAATATAGAAACTAAATGATTAATAAGGGACAACTGTAATATAATACTCTCCCAGAAGTAGAGAGAAAAATAGCTAAAAACATAAGAAAAGGACAACAGTCACTATAAAACAATTGTATGCACAAATGCACATTTCAAAACAACCACATTCAACTGGAGTCAAACAACTCCAGTCAGTTCATTCTTCTTGTGCTGTCAATCACCAGTAGAACATACATGACCGGCGTTGATTGGCTGAGGTTCCCAGTCCCAGCAAAATAAGAGGCCTCACTAGAGATGCCTCTATAATAGGTTTTTCAGCCGCGCTGCAGCTACAAATAACCACAGGGTGGCGCAGCAGAGAGGCTGGTGATAAAAATGTATGGAAAATATAGAGAGAAAGCATAACCTGCTGCCTCTATTGCGCAATATTAGAAAATTGTGAGAGAAAAAAAAATATTTTTTAATAAAATTTTATTTTTAATTTCAAGTTGCCGCAAATGGCAGGTGCAGCAGTGCCTCACCTGCCTCCTATGAGTGCACAGGCGTGTATGCTACTGAAACAGCAATAATTTTTACTAAAAGCATTTTTACTAATGAAAGTATATTGCAAAAGATATCCTTCAGTTTAAAATGTAAATGCATTCTTGTGCATTTCAATTTTGACCTTCTATCCCTTTAACATTAAAGTAGTTATGAGATTTGTTTCTTTCCAAAAAGTTGGTACAAATTGAGACAAAAAAAAATTAAACATCCATAAAAAAAAATCTGTAAAAAAATAAATAAATCAGTGAATAAATACAAGTACTGCCTCTCTCTCTTCATTATCTATAGACTAAGGATATTAGTTATGCAGACTCCTACTGTATAATTTATTCATTTATCTGGCTATACTGCTGGGGAGCTTCAAACAGTACAATGTGATCACTGTATGTAATCCGGCTTAAGTGTATTACAATACCATATTCAAAACATTGTTCACTGAATATATATTTTAATGACTGCAAAAGTCAAATATAACAACCTGCCATGAAATTATTAATATTTTTGCGCTCAAAGACTTTTCAAAACATTTTACATAAAAAGCCACATGTTAAATTGCATGAAATTGCTATACAGAAGAAATAAAATCTTGCTGATGGAAGTAAAAGGGATTCACAATTCTTTTTATTACATCTTAAAATAACCATACAGATTGTTTTCCCATTTTTCAAAAAGGTAAGGATGTTATAAAACATATCATTAAAGGTGCATTGCATTTGTGCCAGTACTAGGGCCATAATAAAAACAGTGTATTTAATTGGAATATACTAAACGTATCAATTAATATACTGATTCACTAGACGTACATTTGGCAGTTTCGTTCAGTGAGGAATGTGGAAGAAGGTGGCCGCTCGCGGCATTTATCTCTTTTCGGAAAGAGCCAAATGCACATGCCTATGATTCACCTATGTATTTATACACTACACTTTCCCTGTCAGCGGTAGAGCTGAATTTGTATCCTGCTTTTCTATTCTTTATTATTCAGAAATGTGCGTCATTTAATATCAAAATCATTATACCAGCAAACAACAGTACTACAGTATTTTAAAAATACTTTTGAGACAATTTTTGTTTATTAAAAAGGTACAGTAAAGTCAACATTAAACTTTCATGATTCAGACAGAGCATGGCGTTTTAAACAGCTTTACAATTTAATTCTATTTGTTAATTTGCTTCATTCTTTTTTGTATCCTTTGTTGAAAAGCATACCTAGCTAGCCTTAAGGGCAACAATGTATTCCTGGAAGCTAGCTGCTGATTGGTAGCTGCACATATATACCCCTTATCATTGGTTCAGCTTTCTCCCGATAGTGCATTGCTGCTTAACCCTTTAACGACACACGTCGTACAGGGTACGTCAAACACAAACTGATCTTTAAAGACCAACAACGTACCCTGTATGTTGTTAGGGGTTTAAAGCGCCTGGAAGTGATCCTGATCGCTTCCAGACGCTTTCAAGGTATTGCCGTGATGCCTTGAAATTGAGACATCACTGCAATACCTTTTATGGTACACCGATGCAGAGAGGGCCACTCTGTGGCCCTCTCTATATCGGCCAGTGATGTGCCGATTGTTGGTGGGTGAGAGCAGCTGCAGGTGGGCATTTGGATTAGCCCATCGCTGGATCACTTCCGCTAGCCATGCCGGATTCCTCCCCGGTGCGTGCGAGAGCGCGCAAGGGGGCTGGGGGCGTGTGCGTATGAGTGCGTTCGCGATCTGCACTATGTGCTTGATTCAAGTCTTGGTGGGAGCGGGTGTTGGGAGAGGGAGAGGGAAATTGTGTTTTTAAAAAATGGATCTGGGAGAGGGGGAGGGGGTATTGAGGGGGGCAGCTACACTACAGAAAAATAAAAAAAATTATATAAATAAAAAACACATTTTGAAAAGTGGGTACTGGTTTCTTAACAGAGTTTCCATCTTTTATCCATGGGCTCTTTAAACGAAGAACTATCCTCAATCGGGATAGTAGTACAATATATAAAAAACTAGCTCTACCAAAACTAGGAAGAGTTGATAGAGTTAGCCAGACTACTCCTGAATATCTTGCCTGCGCTTATAGCACTTGGCAGTGCATCTCTAAATGTGAGTTGAATATTTCTGTCCTACATCTTTTTATGAATAAATATATTACGCTATCGCAGTTTGTTTTTTATTCATCCTAGGGAAGAAATAACACCACAGAAGCTGTTGCCTTTGAAAGCCAGCATACTCTAAAATGTCTGGCCTGCCTGCACAGCACTTGATAGTGCTTTCCTAAATGTGAGTGCACTTTCATCACCTTTTATTATATCTTGCAATTTTTGAACCTACTACGCTATGGGCGCCTTCTCTTTGTTTATTTTTATATAAGGATAGTAGTACATTTAGCAAGGGTGAAGATAACGCCATCCCATTTAGGGACAGAACCTCACAACTCCATTGAGAGTCCAGGACCGGGGACAATTTGTTAAAGGGAGAAAAGAAATCCAATCCTGTCCTATTCATTCTTAATAATGTTCGCCATTTAACAGAAGCAGGGAAGGATAAGGTACCATCCTGACCTCAAACTCTATCCAATTTAGGAATTAAAGGTTCAACAGGCAATTTGGCCTCTGGAACCTCTGAATTCATCAAAAACTTCCTTTAGAAGAAAGCGCAAATTCCTAAACTAAAGTCTGGTTCCTCCGCAGCCGGAGGTTTAGAGGCAGCAGACTCCAACCCCAAATATTCAAACTCTGAAGTCTCAGAAAGAACTTCATCCTCAGATAACCCTCAGTTAAATCCAATAAATTAGCTGATGTACTCTGGGAAGGAGTGCAATATGTAACCTTTCGCTTGCGCTTAGCAGGGCGAGGTAAAGCATTAAAGGCCGCAGACACCGCAGTCTGAAATGCGCAGTAACGTCTGGTGAAAAAAGGCCCCCTCCAGATGGAGGATCAGCAATGCTACGGGAAAACTGCATGTGTAGAGATATAAGAATGTAGGGCTACGCACCGCACTAGACGACAACTCCTCAGAGGTGGATGGCTCCGTAGTATCAAACATGTCTGATATTATCACATTATAAAGGCATATGGAACATAAGTGAGAGGGTGGAACTAAGGCCTCCTCACCATATAAACAGGAATTACTCATTAGGAATGGAGGTAGTACCCTCTAAAGTAACAGAATCCTCCATCGCTAGTGCAATAACCGGAGAACTAGAGAAATAAAACATCTTATTTTATTCAAAAAACCGTCACCCTTATACTCCAATGGCTGGGGCACTCACCACCTCCTATGACCCAGACAGTACAGAGATTTATGTCTCCTCTCGGATAGACATCCGTTCAGGAAAAAGGGAATGAATCACATGGTGCACAATGCAGGACGTCCCTGCTATGAGAAAGCGCACCAAGCTTATAAGCTGCATGGCTCTCAAAGTGAAAGTTAAACCTGTATATTCCATAACAGCCTATGAGCCCATAACATCTCACACATAAAAGCAGCATAAAAATAAGATTATTCCACCCTGTTCAATAATCCCCCTAAGGATATATTAACCCTTGATTCTATACAGATAAAAGGAGTCACACTGTGAAATGATCTTACCAGAATTTACGCTGTGGAACAGGAACACGGCCCTTCAAGTGTGACGGATAGTAGCATTGCTTCTGACATGTACTTGAGTGACGAAAACAGGCAGCGAAACTCGTCAACGCTGATTGCCTATGGAGCTGTTAATATGAGTCGGGATGGTTTCGAAGAAAGACTCTCCCTGCATCTCCAGACTCTAAGTTCCATCCATGCTCTCACTGAGAGGCTGATAGGACTACTTAAAACTAAAAATGGCCTTGTCCTTAAGGGGTTAATTCAACGAAGCATACAAAGAGAATGAAGCATATTTGATAATAGTAGGAAAGTTGTTTAAAACTGTATGCTCTATCTCAGTGCTTTCCAAACTGTGTGTCGGGACACACTAGTGTGTCGGCAGCAGTGTGTAGGTGTGTCCCTGCTTCAGCACACATTTTTTTTTTTTTGGTTTTTGACTTTCCGCCTGCCTGCTACGCATATCACATGGTTGACTCGTGATTGATACCTAGGGGGACACAGATCATCTTAACCTATTGGCACAGCTCAGTGGGAACTGAAACTATTCCCATTGGCGGCACATTGGCTCCTGACTGCACGTGTAGTTTCCTTAATTGGCTCGTGACTGCATGTATAGTCAGTGAGTGGGACAGCAGTGTGTATGCAGCGCGGGCAGTAGTCAATTGGACTCACCGAGCTCTGAGGGCGGCAGCTTAAACGCTGAGTTGAAGTCAGTGGGTTTTTTTTGCAACTAGCTCCCAGTAGTGCATTGCTGCTCCTGCTCTTGATATATGGATGGGAAGTGAAAGCTTAAAAATGCTTGATGATGAAATGCGAGTGTCTTTATCTAATATTCCACTAAATATTCAGAAATTGTGTTCATCCCATCAACCTCATACATCCTATTAAAATAGTTAGTAGCTATTGGTGTTATTAAACTTTTTTTTATTCTTGCACATACTTACTGTTACTTGTAAATATGTCATTATTATATAATTTATGTATGTGTCTATCTCTTAAAACAAGTTAGTTTAACCTCCTTTTTGCTAGTACAACTAAATTACTGTGTCGCAAAATTATGTAATTCTAAAAATGTGTGTCACCAACATGACAAGTTTGGAAAGCTCTGCTCTATCTGTATCATTAAAGAAAAATGTTGTGTTTCCCCTGCCTTCAAGCAGTTTCAGTCTCCAGTTTATGCCTCACCATGAATTAGTAAATAGACTTCCTAATATTGCAAAGATCAGATCAAAACCGTCACTAAATTTTAAACAACCAGAACAGAAATGATTTTACAACGCACATGTCCTCTGCATTGCAACATTTATTTATCTTGTGACCTCAGTCACCCATCTGAAAGAACTTAATCTGCCCATCTGTAAGAAACGGTGAGATTGGGCTTGCCGATGACGCTTGCAGGTAGAACAATGCCTTTGAGCGCCTAGTTATGCCTGTTGTATGTCTGTTATAGGAATTACATTGTTCCCTACCTTTTATGCTGATTAGATTGTGATTATGTTTTTTAGTTACTACTACACATTTTCTCTGCACCTCATGGCTCCATGGTCAGTTTGTAATTTTTCCTGGATGTACCGGCTTATGCCATTATGCGAGGAATTTGTATATGATAATCAATGCTCTTTTAGCCCCATCCATCTTTTTTTTCTATATTATGTTTTTAAGTTTCAAGGTTAATAATAAAGATGTTTGCTTAGTGTTTGATATCCCACTCCTTTCTATCTAGAGTATTGCCTTAATCTGTGCCCCTAAACAGCTCAACTTCTAATGCTAAAACTTAAAGGGACACTTTTCAATCTTTTAATACCACAGAAAGCAATGGCAAAAAAAAAATATAAAGCCTTTAGCCACTTGTGGAAATGTTAATTGATGTTTGCAGGAAATTCTAAAGTGCATTTCTGCATGAGTATGGCAATATTCTGTGTGTAAAATTAATGAGAGCAAAAGCATTACCCTTACAAAGCACTACCACCATCTATAAATTTGCTTTTACTTTTAAAAAAAAAAAAAAGGTGAAAAAAATATTGATTTCCTGTTTCCGAGCCACATATTTATTTATGGGCAACAGCTAGCTTATGTTTCACTACAGAGTAAATGCCTTCATAAAATACAATGCATATATACTTCAAGGTTCATAAAAAGGCAACCCAAAGAAAAATCTCATGAAAATAAAGTCATCGTTCTTCACAAATAGTTACTATAAATTCAAAATCATTCTAAAGACAAAAAAAGCGTAAAGTATTTTTTAAACTCAATAGCTTACAGAAGAAATCTCAAATATTTATTTGTATTCTTTATTACATGGGAATAATGTTTTATAACATTAAACAAGGGTTTTTTTCTATGTATTTAGTATAGTTTTGCATTACAAGACCAGAAATCCAATCAATCTAAACATAAACAGACATTATTATAGAATCACTTTCTTTCAGTGTTGTACCTACAAGTGTGTATTTTCAAATAAAAAATAAAAATAAATCAATTAAATTAAGTGAATAAGGATTTTCATGCTAGTTAAGATGTGCATTATCTGGCAAAAAAGCTGCTGAGGTTGTCCATATCAGCCAATGTGCAATAAATACTGTGGTATGCAGTATACATTTTCTGCTAGCTATAATATCAATTTAATTATGGTTTTTATGCACATTTTGAATGCATCACTGCTGCTCTTTCATATACAGATTTTCTTTTTAGCGTTACATCCTTAAAAGCTCATTTTATTGTATAATTTTATGATTATTAAAAACATAGTTATATGAAAGCAGATGTGCAATGATAAAATAGTCTAACGTATTAGAGCATTTCTCTTTTTGCCCTTATATGTCCCATTATAACTAAATATCAACAGTGGATATATCTATTTATATAGGGGGCACACAGGGTTCCACAAAGAAAAGTAGAGGCCAAAAACCAGGCTAGTAAAACAATTGAAGTGTTCATCTATATGTAAATAGTAAAGGGGTGATCACAGATAGGAGGCACATGGGGCCAGCCATAATGTTGGAGGTCATGTGCCCCCTATAGCTTCCTACAGAGATACTAACTTAAATCAAATGTTCAGGATGGTATTGGTAGGGTAAAATCACCTTCTGCTCCCTATTCGTTCTTTAAATATTCCGAATTTCCCTTTTGCCCTCCTTTTTCTTCCTTCTCCTTACACTTCAAAGAGCACTAAACATGTAAGAATGGCACTAGATTTTGAGGTGTAGCAGTGTGTAGTAGTGAATATCCCCTCCCCAAGGAACCCCATAGAGCAGCTACTATGAGTCTCTGGCAACAACTTGTTGGAAAAAACAGAACTATAAATAATAGTGCAGTAGTGTAAGAAGAATTAACAGCAGTTGGCAAATCCAGATAAACTATATTAGAGGGTTTGTGTAATGTTGGTAATGCCCAGTATACCCAATGAAATCTGAATTGGCATTATAGTCAGATTTTTTAAAAAAATAAACTGAAAACACAAGGATAGATACAGTATTTGAAACCTGTCATGGTTTTTTGTTTCTGAATAAGCATGAGAAACATTCTAACTTACTTTACTATACACCCTGTAATGCATCAATCATGTATTCATTATTTTGTTTATGGTGCTACTTTAACTGAAATATCACTTTAAGAAAAGCAGCACAGTGAAGCACTATATGAAATATGTCACATTATTGGAAATCTCATCAAGTTGTACAGCCATCTGTTTCTATTTTCTCCCCAGCACATTGAAAGAACAGTCTCTTATGTCGATGTTTAATCTACATAAATTCTCAGACGAAGATTTAGTCCATTCATCAGCAGTTATTTTGACAGATTATACATATAAAATTATATGGAGGCTGTATATTCATGCAATAGATGGGCAAGAGGAATCAGATAATAGATTATTTGCCCTCTAAATATTAAAGGATTGTGCTTCTTACCACACACAACCCCAATTGTTATAATTTTGCATCAAAACGTAAACCCAAAGTAGAGTAAATTTATTTTTGTGAAAGATCACACTAGTGTTTTGTAACATGACCAGAATGTACTTAATATGATGAACACTTTTAACGGGACAGTCTACTCCAGAATTTTTGTTTAAAAAGATAGATAATCCCTTTATTACCCATTCACCCAATTTTGCATAACCAACATGGTTAGGTTATATTAATATACTTTTTACTAGGGTTGCCACCCGTCCCTTAAAATATAGAACACTTATAAGTTACACATGCTGCAGGGTGTGCAGGGAGTAATATTAATAGTGCTGTCTAGAAACACAATATATGGTCCTCCCTGCACACCCTGCAGCATGTGTAACTCATAAGTGTCCAGGAAATCATGGCTGAGATGGCAACCCTACTTTTTACCTCTGTGATTACCTTGTATCTAAGTCTCTGCAAACTGCCCTCTTATTTCAGCACGATTTCCAGACTATATTTTAGACAATCAGTGCTGACTCATTCGTAACTCCACAGGAGTGAGCACAGTGTTATCTATATGACACACATTAGCTAGCACTGTCTTGCTGTGAAAAGCTAAAGAAATGCACTTAGATAAAAGGCAGCCTGCATAGGCTTAGAAACAAGCAGAGATTAAGAGTTTTAAAAAATGTCAGCTGTGCAAAGCTGGGGAATGGGTAGTAAAGGCGTTATATTTTGGAGTAGACTGTCCCTTTAATTATACAGTAGTATGATTCTTGTTCTATGATAATCCAGATTTTGTTACTTTTCGAAAAAAATACAAAATGAACATAAAAGTATTTACTTTTTGGTGAACTTCAAATTAGACTAAACCAGGACCAGAAGCCTGATGAAACAGCCACTGGTGGCTGAGAAACGCGTTGCTACTTGTTTTTAATATTTTTAATAAAGTGAGTTGATTACTTTTACCACTTGCTGCCATAATATAGTGATATCATTTGGAAACATTATATTGGGTCACCATTTTTTCTTTGCTGGATTCCTGGAGTCTCCTGACTATCTGTGATTAAGTCTGTTTGGTGACTATATTGATCCCAGCCTGCTCCAATAGCATCAAAGGAGATGCTTCAACAAATGTGAGTGCATTTTAACACTTAATATCATTCTACTTGGGTCAAACAGTACTGGGCCATATAGGCACCCTGTGTTTTCTACTACTATTTACAGATCTCCAGATATTTTCGGGAGGCCAGTCTTCTGTGTGACTGTTATTGATCCCAGACTGCTCCATTTGCACTACTAGAGGTGCTCCACCTCATGTGAGTGTATCTGACACACATAATAATTGTTTTTCTGTACCAAACAATATTGGGCCATGTGGCGCATCTGTCTTCTTATATTGTCTTTAAACCAGGACTTGACTTATCCTGCACCGTGGAAAGTAAGAGGAGCAAGGATGAGGTATAACAGCCACACCTCTCCCTTTCATGTGGTGTGCATGTCTAGCACAGCTGCTCATCATTTAATAGCAGAACTAGGATTCCCAACAAACAGTAATGAAACCTAACCCCAACTACAGTGAATGGAACAATTCAAAATTTCCACATTAATGTGTTAGTGTTATGCAAGAAAAGTATAAAAACTAAAATAGTAAGTAACTTTTATGGATAGTAAAACAACTTTACAAAATCCTTTCATTATTTCTTGTGCAACCTTTTCGTGTAATTTAAGTCTGTAAACTGTGAATTTTCCAGTCCTGCAAACCAAAAGTGCACATGAACGCTGTCTTCTGCAAATAAGTAGAGGGCGGAGTTTGACCAATGAAAAACCATTGCAGCAAACAAGGAGTTAATCTGTTTCAGTAATATCCAGATTCTGCTAATATGTTAATCAAATAAGAAGGGGTTTACAGTCCCTTTAAACACAAATATTCCTGAAGTAAATGGTCATTCTACTTATATGGACACAGTAATCTAGATAAATGGGTTCATGCACTGATTGCATGTTATTAAAAAAAAAAAAAATAGCTTCCTATTGAAGTGTGGGATATTATATTTAATGCACCTCTAGTTTAACAATAAAAGCCTCCATGTCAGCAATTATCAGTTTTCTAAAAGAAGCTTTTCTAAAGTAGAATAATAAAATGGTAGCAAGGTTTCCAGTTTTCCGGCACATCGTATAATTGGTCTGTTGATAGCCAAGATAGGACGTTGGTGAAGGCATAGAGGGGACAAGGTGAGATTTTGCATTATACACAGACTGCACTTATTACAACCATAGAGAAATGTGTAGACGTGTCCTGCTTAGGATAATGATGTTTGGTTCATTATTGTGCTTTTATAAAGTGTAGCTCTCATAAGAGAGTGCATTTCCTACGAGTTTCAGTTCTTTGCTCAATTTGCAAACAAATTTGCAATAACAATGTAAGTATATCCTATTAGCACCATCTTTAGTATTCCGGTTTCCTAAATGCACTCATTACAAAATCATATTTGTATCCCCTGTTAACTAAAGGCCAATATACCGCCCCTGGCAAGAAAAGAAAAAGAAGAAAAGATCACAAATATTTTACAGTTTTGGGGTCATAAAAATATAACTATTCTAAATCTTCAGGGTCCTGCTTTAGATATTATATGTTCCAAGCTAGCCTCATTAAATGACCATTAAATAGAGCAGAATTGCAAAGTCAATAAGTATAAAATAAAAAGCAATGCATTAGCACTTTTTCTGAATATTAAATCAGCAGTAGATTTTCTTTGACAAAGTTTTAAAATTGACTTCAATTTGTCGTCCCCTATATCATGTCACAGCCATCAGTCAATCATATACATATACACTGTGAACTCTTGCACAAGCCCTGTAGCAGATCCATCAAAGTGTGCATAAAAAGACTGCATCATTTGATAATGAAAGAAAATTAGAAAGTGTCTTAAAACTGCGTGCTCTATTTAAATTGTGAAAGTTTAATTTTGACTTTAGTAGTGTCCCTTTAAAAATGAGAGAAAGAAATGGGGAGGGAGAACAAAATAAATAAATAAATAAATAGAGAGAAATTGTATAAAGGGACATCTGCTAAACACAGTAGAAGCTCAGTAGGAGCTGGTGCCTCAGAAAGTGTGTATATAAAAGAAGGATTGTGCACATTAAGATAATGTAAGTGAATTGAAAAGTTGTTTAAAATTGTGTGCTCTATCTGAATAATCAAAGTTAAATTTTGACTTTTGACTAGTGTTGCTTTAAAAATGTTTATGATTCTAAAAGAACATGTCCTATTGAGAGAGTTTACTTCTATTATTAAATTTACTTTGTTTTTTTGGCATCCTTTGTTGAACGGCATACCTAGATAGACTCAGAAGAAGCAATGCAATGCTGGGAACTAAGCTGACGATTGGTGGCTACACACATGTCTCTTGTTATCGGCTCACCAGATGTGTTTAGATAGGCCCCAGTAGCGTATTATTGCACTTGAGCAAAGAATTGTTGTATGTTTTATCACTTTGCATGAGTTTAACACAGTTATATGTAAGCAATAGTGACATAAGAAAATGCTATAATTTGCACTTGTTTGCTCCTTTAAATAATGTAATACAGTTTAAATACCAATTTGGCTTTAAACTTTATTTATAACTTGACAAATAATAAGATTGCAAATGTATCTATTGGTAATAATTTTAGACTGATTTCTTATTGAATGATTTTTAGTATGCGCTATACAAATAACTGATAATAACAACAATAATAATAATACTACAAATTATAAGCTAATACAAACTCAAATATTCTGACCACTGGATTTTGAAATATTAATTTAAAAAGTATCTGCTTAATAAAAAGTGAAACTGCCAATACTAACCAGTGAAAACATAATCTGATTAACAAGATCTCTGATTAAGAGCAACTGAGCATATGCACGAAATGCGTCAGAAATTCCAGATGCTCTCTTTGCTACATTAAGATGCTTACTGTAAATTGAATAAAAAGATCTTAAGTGGCTGTCTTTCCCGATGTTGATCTTTCCTTTTTGACCTATTTACTTAACCATATTAAAGTTTTCTGTGATCCTTTTTAGTGACTATCTGCAAGCCAGCCCATCATATCTGAAGGTCCTCTCTTCAGTTATGTATAAGGAGAATCTAGATTATTATTCTATTATTATTTTTTATTTGTAAAGTGCTGCCAAATTCCATAGTGCAGAATACATTAGTAGGAGTACACAATGGCACTGCCTAATGGTAAAAATAAATACAGCAACATGAAACTGATTAAACATAGTGAATTAATACAAAAAATTACATCCCTGCTCCTAGGAGCTAACAATCTACATTATCATTTCCTTAAATACAAACACACACACACACAAAACAGAATCAAACTTTGATTTTTAAAAACAGAATTTATGCTTACCTGATAAATTACTTTCTCCAACGGTGTGTCCGGTCCACGGCGTCATCCATAACTTGTGGGAATATCTCTTCCCCAACAGGAAATGGCAAAGAGTACAGCAAAAGCCGTCCATATAGTCCCTCCTAGGCTCCGCCCACCCCAGTCATTCGACCGACGGACAGGAGAAAAAACAGGAGAAACTATAGGGTGCCGTGGTGACTGTAGTTAAAGAAATAAATTTATCAAACCTGATTAAAAAACCAGGGCGGGCCGTGGACCGGACACACCGTTGGAGAAAGTAATTTATCAGGTAAGCATAAATTCTGTTTTCTCCAACATTGGTGTGTCCGGTCCATGGCGTCATCCATAACTTGTGGTAACCAATACCAAAGCTTTAGGACACGGATGAAGGGAGGGAGCCAATCAGGTTACCTAAACGGAAGGCACCACGGCTTGCAAAACCTTTCTCCCAAAAATAGCCTCCGAAGAAGCAAAAGTATCAAATTTGTAGAATTTGGCAAAAGTGTGCAGGGAATACCAAGTCGCTGCCTTGCATATCTGATCCACAGAAGCCTCGTTCCTGAAAGCCCATGTGGAAGCTACAGCCCTAGTAGAGTGAGCTGTGACTCTTTCAGGAGGCTGCCGTCCGGCAGTCTCATAAGCCAAACGGATGATGCTTTTCAGCCAAAAGGAAAGAGAGGTAGCAGTAGCCTTTTGACCTCTCCTTTTACCAGAATAGACGACAAACAGAGAAGATGTTTGTCTGAAATCCTTTGTTGCTTCTAGATAAAACTTTAAAGCACGGACTACATCTAAATTGTGTAACAAACGTTCCTTCTTTGAAACTGGATTCGGACACAAAGAAGGTACAACTATTTCCTGGTTAATATTCTTGTTGGAAACAACCTTTGGAAGAAAACCAGGTTTTGTACGCAAAACAACCTTATCTGCATGGAACACCAGATAGGGCGGAGTACACTACAGAGCAGATAACTCAGAAACTCTTCTAGCAGAAGAAATAGCAACTAAAAACAAAACTTTCCAAGATAACAACTTAATATCTATGGAATGTAAAGGTTCAAACGGAACCCCTTGGAGAACTGAAAGAACTAAATTTAAACTCCAGGGAGGAGTGAACGGCCTGTAAACAGGCTTGATCCTGACCAAAGCCTGAACAAAGGCTTGAACATCTGGCACAGCCGCCAGTCGTTTGTGTAACAAGACAGATAAAGCAGAAATCTGTCCCTTTAGAGAACTCGCTGATAATCCCTTATCCAAACCCTCTTGTAGGAAGGAAAGGATCCTAGGAATTTTGATCTTACTCCATGAGAATCCCTTGGATTCACACCAACAGATATATCTTTTCCATATTTTATGGTAAATCTTTCTAGTTACAGGTTTTCTGGCTTGTACCAGAGTATCTATCACAGAATCCGAAAACCCACGCCTAGATAAAATTAAGCGTTCAATTTCCAAACCGTCAGCTGGAGAGAGACTAGATTTGGATGTTCGAATGGACCCTGTACCAGAAGATCTTGTCTCAAAGGTAGCTTCCATGGTGGAGCCGATGACATATTCACCAGGTCTGCATACCAAGTCCTGCGTGGCCACGCAGGAGCTATCAAAATCACAGAGGCCCTCTCCTGTTTGATCCTGGCTACCAGCCTGGGAATGAGAGGAAACGGTGGAAAAACGTAAGCTAGGTTGAAGGTCCAAGGCGCTACTAATGCATCCACTAGAGTCGCCCTGGGATCCCTGGATCTGTACCCGTAGCAAGGAACTTTGAAGTTCTGACGAGACGCCATCAGATCCATGTCTGGAATGCCCCATAATTGTGTCAACTGGGCAAATATCTCCGGGTGGAGTTCCCACTCCCCCGGGTGGAATGTCTGACGACTCAGATAATCCGCCTCCCAGTTTTCCACTCCTGGGATGTGGATCGCAGATAGGTGGCAGGAGTGATCCTCCGCCCATTTTATGATCTTGGTCACTTCTCTCATCGCCAGGGAACTCCTTGTTCCCCCCTGATGGTTGATGTAAGCAACTGTCGTCATGTTGTCTGATTGGAATCTTATGAATCTGGCCTTTGCTAGCTGAGGCCAAGCTTTGAGAGTATTGAATATCGCTCTCAGTTCCAGAATGTTTATCGGGAGAAGAGATTCCTCCCGAGACCATAGACCCTGAGCCTTCAGGGAGTCCCAGACCGCGCCCCAGCCCACTAGACTGGCATCGGTCGTGACGATAACCCACTCTGGTCTGCGGAAGCTCATTCCCTGGGACAGATGATCCTGGGTTAGCCACCAACGTAGTGAGTCTCTGGTCTCCTGATCTACTTGGATCACTGGAGACAAGTCTGTATAGTCCCCATTCCACTGTTTGAGCATGCACAGTTGTAATGGTCTTAGATGAATTCGCGCAAAAGGAACTATGTCCATTGCTGCAACCATCAATCCTACTACTTCCATGCACTGAGCTATGGAAGGTCGAGGAACAGAGTGAAGAACTTGACAAGCGTTTAGAAGCTTTAACTTTCTGACATCTGTCAAGAAAATCTTCATTTCTAACGAATCTATTATTGTCCCCAAGAAGGGGACTCTTGTCGACGGAGAAAGGGAACTCTTTTCTATGTTCACCTTCCAGCCGTGAGATCTGAGAAAGGCCAGAACAATGTCTGTGTGAGCCTTTGTCTTTGAAAGAGACGACGCTTGTATCAGAATGTCGTCCAAGTAAGGTGCCACTGCAATGCCCCTTGGTCTTAGAACTGCTAGAAGGGCTCCGAGTACCTTTGTGAAAATCCTTGGAGCCGTGGCTAGCCTGAATGGGAGAGCCACAAACTGGTAATGTTTGTCCAGAAAGGCGAACCTTAGGAACTGGTGATGATCTTTGTGGATAGGAATATGTAGATACGCATCCTTTAAATCCACGGTAGTCATAAATTGACCCTCCTGGATTGAGGGTAAGATCATTCGGATAGTTTCCATTTTGAACGATGGTACTTTGAGAAATTTGTTTAGAATCTTTAAATCTAGAATTGGTCTGAAGGTTCCCTCTTTTTTTGGAACTACAAACAGATTTGAGTAAAAACCCAGTCCTTTTTCCTTACAATTGGAACTGGGTGTATCACTCCCATTTTTAACAGGTCTTCTACGCAATGTAAGAATGCCTGTCTCTTTATTTGGTTTAAAGATAAGTGAGACATGTGGAACTTTCCCCTTGGGGGTAGTTCCTTGAATTCCAGAAGATAACCCTGAGAAACTATTTCTAGTGCCCAGGGATCCTGAACATCTCTTGCCCAAGCCTGAGCGAAGAGAGAGAGTCTGCCCCCTACTAGATCCGGTCCCGGATTGGGGGCTGCTCCTTCATGCTGTTTTGGTAGCAGCAGCAGGCTTCTTGGCCTGTTTACCCTTGTTCCAGCCTTGCATCGGTTTCCAAGCTGGTTTTGTCTGCGAAGCATTACCCTCTTGTCTAGAGGCTGCAGAGTTGGATGTCGGTCCGTTCCGGAAATTGCGAAAGGAACGAAAATTAGACTTATTCTTGGCCTTGAAGGGCCTATCTTGTGGGAGGGCATGGCCCTTACCCCCAGTGATGTCTGAGATAATCTTTCAACTCTGGTCTAAAAAGGGTTTTACCCTTGAAGGGGATATTAAGCAATTTTGTCTTGGAAGATACATCCGCTGACCAAGACTTTAGCCAGAGCGCTCTGCGCGCCACAATTGCAAACCCAGAATTTTTCACCGCTAATCTAGCTAACTGCAAAGCGGCATCTAAAATAAAGGAATTAGCCAACTTAAGTGCGTGTATTCTGTCCATAACCTCCTCATACGGAGTCTCTCTATGGAGCGACTTTTCTAGTTCCTCGAACCAGAACCACGCTGCTGTAGTGACAGGAACAATGCACGAAATGGGTTGTAGGAGGTAACCTTGCTGAACAAAAATCTTTTTAAGCAAACCATCCAATTTTTTATCCATAGGATCTTTGAAAGCACAATTATCCTCGATAGGAATAGTAGTGCGCTTGTTTAATGTAGAAACTGCCCCCTTGACCTTAGGGACTGTCTGCCATAAGTCCTTTCTGGGGTCGACCATAGGAAATAATTTCTTAAATATAGGAGGGGGAACAAAAAGGTATGCCGGGCTTCTCCCACTCCTTGTTCACCATGTCCGCCACCCGCTTGGGTATAGGAAAAGCGTCGGGGTGCACCGGAACCTCTAGGAACTTGTCCATCTTACACAATTTTTCTGGAATGACCAGGTTGTCACAATCATCCAGAGTAGATAAAACCTCCTTAAGCAGTGTGCGGAGGTGCTCTAATTTAAATTTAAATGTCATAACATCAGGTTCTGCCTGTTGAGAAATTCTACCTGAATCTGAAATTTCCCCATCTGACAAAACCTCCCTCATGGCCCCTTCAGAGTGGTGTGAGGGAATGACAGAACAATTATCATCAGTGCCCTCCTGCTCTACAGTGTTTAAAACAGAGCAATCGCGCTTTCTCTGAAATTCAGGCATTTTGGATAAAAAATTAGCTATGGATTTATCCATTACTGTCGCCAATTGTTGCATAGTAACAAGCATTGGCGCGCTAGAAGTACTAGGCGACTCCTGCGTGGGCAAAACTGGTGTAGACACAGAGTGAGATGAAGCAGAACTATCTTTACTCTCCTCATCTGATGAATCATCTTGGGCAACCTTACTATCTGTGGCAGTACTGTCCTTACTTTGTTTGGACGCTATGGCACAATTATCACACAATTTGGAAGGGGGAGACACATTGGCTTCCATACATACAGAACATAGCTTATCTGAAGGTACAGACATGTTAAAACAGGCTTAAACTTGTCAATAAAGTACAAAAAAAAACGTTTTAATTAAAACCGTTACTGTCTCTTTAAATTTGAAACAGGGAACACCTTATTACTGAATATGTGAAAAACAATGAAGGAATTGTTCAAATTTTACCAAATTTTCACCACAGTGTCATAAAGCATTCAAAGTATTGCACCCACATTTTCAGAGCTTTAACCCTTAAAATGAAGAAACCGGAGCCGGTTACAGGTTTAACCCCTCTACAGTCCCAGCTACAGCCTTTGCTGCGACTTTACCAAACCCAGGGGGGAATACGATACCAGATGAAGCCTTCTAGGAACCTTTTCAACTACTTTCAGATCCACACACATGCAGCTGCATGTCCTGCTCTCAAAAGTAACTGCGCAGTAATGGCGCGAAAATGAGGCTCAGCCTACTACAGTGAAGGCCCTTCCTGACTGAAAAGGTGTCTAAACCAGTGCCTGACGTTAAAAAAACGTTCCCCAAAGTTTATAAGTGTGAAATTCAACCTCAATCTGTATAAAATGCCCAAATAAAGCAATCGATCTAGCCCATAAAAGTGTCTACCAGTTTTATAGCCCATATTAAGCCCTTTATTCTGTTTGAGACTAAGAAAATGGCTTACCGGTCCCCATGAGGGGAAATGACAGCCTTTCAGCATTACACAGTCTTGTTAGAAATATGGCTAGTCATACCTTAAGCAGAAAAGTCTGCTAACTGTTTCCCCCAACTGAAGTTAATTCATCTCAACAGTCCTATGTGGAAACAGCAAACGATTTTAGTTACTGCTGCTAAAATCATATTCCTCTCACAAACAGAACTCTTCATCTTTTTCTGTTTCAGAGTAAATAGTACATACCAGCACCATTTCAAAATAACAAACTCTTGATAGCAGAATAAAAAACTACAACTAAACACCACATACTCTTAACCATCTCCGTGGAGATGTTGCCTGTGCAACGGCAAAGAGAATGACTGGGGTGGGCGGAGCCTAGGAGGGACTATATGGACGGCTTTTGCTGTACTCTTTGCCATTTCCTGTTGGGGAAGAGATATTCCCACAAGTTATGGATGACGCCGTGGACCAGACACACAAATGTTGGAGAAAATAAGGGATAACAAAACAGACAAGATTTCCGATATGACTAATTTCCTGTATCTCTCACTAAACTATGTGAAGCATTCTGGACAAAATGTGGAATATGTATGGCTCTTTTTCAGCTCTTCAGAAAATGTATAGCAACATTCCATCTAGTTACAGGAAGTACTAGTGATTTAACCGGACCTTAGAAAAGTATTTTGCATATGTGTTTGTTTAATCAGGTGTGTAGAGTATATGTATATAAATGTAAGATTAAATATCTTTAGCTCTAAAGGCTTATGTTAAATAGTTTGAGGATGTCAGATGACACGCACGGCTATTGGTTTAGAGGTGGAGAAGTCACCTCATTGGTAAAGAGCGCTGTGACATGGGCAGCCGGAGGTGCTGATTTTAGCGATCTACTTGCAGCAGATATAGGGTGAATTTAGCACCCTTTTTTAGTAAGTTATGAATGAAACTACTGCTTATTTTTAGTGATGGTAAATCCTAGCGTTTTTTTAAATGCTTGGATCCAAATGCTTGGATTTACCATCACTTTAATAATATAGCAAGGACAGCTCAACTTAGCCAATAGAAACAGTACATAGCTTAATTGTTCTTCAAGTGTAATGGCAAAAAACATTTAGCGCTTCTCATGAGGATCACCACAGGAAAGAGACTAAAAAATTAATCTACAGCACAGGATTAATTTTATTTGAATTATCACCTTTTTAGCATTTTTTTCTGCATGTGAAGCATAACTAGATATTCTCAGTGCACCAGCATTTTAAAAGGACATTAAAGTCAAAATCAAATTTTTATAATTCATACAGAACATACAATTTTAAACAACTTTCCAATTCTCTTCCATTATCTAAATGTGCACAATTTTTTTATACGCACACTTTGAGGCACTATCTCCTACAGAGCACGTGCAAAACTCACTGCAAGACTTACAGAATATACGTATATACCTTTTGTGATTGGCTGAGAGCTGTCACATGATGCGGTGGGAATTAAAAATTAACTAACTTTGAAATTTATCAGAACATTTTTTACTACTCATTTGAAATTCAAACAAAGTGCTTTTGCACTGTCTATTCATTAAGTATTTATTGATTATGATTTTCTACTGCGTGTAGAGGTCCTTTAAATATGCAGCTACCCAGAGAGTCATTTGAGCTTTCATCATGTCAGCAATGATGTAAATGGACTCATTACCAGATGATACAAGGCTCCATAGGCTTAATGAGCAATTACTACGTTTAAAATTCTGGAGCACGGAGCATATTTAAGTACACTCTTTAAACAGCTATAGTTTTCACTAGAAGCATTCTTGGTAATACTTGTATATTGCAAAAATATGTTTATATTAAATGGAAATGCACTAGTGTACATTCATATTCCGTCTCGTGTAACCCTTTCAAAACTTAAACGCACTTGTAGAGATTTCAGATTGGACTATTATGTCCATTAAATGAAAATGGAAAATGTTACATTATATAAAAATGACCAAAGATAAATGTGCAAAAAACGAGGTGGGGTGTAAAATAAAAAAATGAAAACATTTATTATGGAAGAAATCTGTCATGTCCTAAGAACAGAAAGTTATTCGATACAATTCGTTGATGATTATGTTAACTATGGCAAAACGCGTCTGACATTGCATGTAGGGATATGTCCTTTACACTGTGTTTGTTGTTGATGCTTTTAAATTGTTTTAATAAAAGCTTTGTTTTAATCAATTGTGCAACCTAATTCATTACTTTAGTGTGCCTGGGTTTTTAGTTATTCACGTCCTCGGAACAGCTCAGCTTGAACACTTGTTAGGTTAATGGTATTAGGAGAACATACACTCTTACATGTAGTATCTCATATTTAATTTAGAGATTCTAAAATATAAATTATAACATACAAACTCTCTCCTCGCATGCTATATAATGTACATAAAGGGCCCCTCCATACCAACTTTACATTTTTACTCATCCACACTTTCTTTGCATGTATCAGAAATTTCAATCACTAAAATGATGCTGTGTATATTGGATTACTAGGGATTAGCTATGAGTGCATAATTATTTTTTTTTTAAAAAAATGGCTTAGAGGTGACAAAAAAAAAAGTCAGCCTCAAAATTGACAGTAAACAGTTGGTTACATAAGAGCTACCACATAATAAATATATATATATATATATATATATATATATATATATATATATATATATATATATATACACACACACATATACATACATACACATACACACACACACATATATACACATACACATATACATACATACACACACAGTTGTGCTCCTAAGTTTACATACCCTTGCAGAATTTATGATTTCTTGGCCATTTTTCAGAGAATATGAATGATAACACAAAACTTTTCTTTCACTCATGGTTAGTGTTTGGCTGAAGTCATTTATTATCAATCAACTGTGTTTACTCTTTTTAAATCATAATGACAACAGAAACTACCCAAATGACACTGATCAAAAGTTTACATACCCTAGTTCTTAATACTGTGTATTGTCCCCTTTAACATCAATGACAGCTTGAAGTCTTTTGTGGTATTTGTGGATGTCAGGGTTACTGTCCCTTTAAGGGTGATTTGCATAGGGAAATTCTATTGGCTGCCGCATCTATAAGTTCCACTATTTCCTGTGGCTCCTTGCTTAGTATTCTAGTAGTAAGACTACCATTTACCTGAGCTTAATCACTTATACCTACTAACCGAATTTATTGGATTATAAATACTTGTTTTGTCAAGTCACTTCCTTGGACTGTTGCCAAGCTGCCCAACTATAGCACTCTGGGTTTAATCAGCGTCTCCCTAGAAATCTATATCTGCTGTGCAACCTAAAAAACACCTCTCAGTAATTCCTCCCCAGGTTGAGACAACCGCACTTTTCTCATCACCTACCTGTCTTCAAGTACAACGTTTGCAGCCTCTGCTGCTAGCTGGAGTCTCGCCACCTCTCCAGTGGTTACGTCACTTAGGAGTCACCTCCCACTTAACCGGAGATACACTGTGCTGACCGCTTCCACTCTCAACTTGTTTTCAGTTACTACGGCAGAGTAAGAACTTACGGTGCTACACCTAACTGCTGACCGGACTACTAAGATTGCTGCCAAGCCGCAAGTATCTATTTCTTTACCGCATTTGGTTGTTGTTACTTATCTGAGCATTTAAAGGCCTGTAAATGTTCTCCTCACAAGGCAATCAGATTGCGGTCTTACAAAAAGGCTATACTAAGAGGCCCTGAGAGACTATAAGTTGTAAATAGATACGTTTTGGGAAAACAGCTGATTACTTTCTCTGACATCATATCTACACTAAATAATATAACAGGAACTTGTTTCTATCTTAAATATATTAACCCCTGATTGAATCTACACATCAGTTTGGATTTAAATATTCTGTTTACAATTTCCTGTGTTTCTAATTAAGGACATAAAAGGAATAATCCTCTTCTGGGGTAATATTTTCAGATTATATCTATTCATTACTTTAATTGGATTTTACTTCACAGTAGTGAAATTCTATACAAGTAGTGATACAAATCTAATTTTAACTCTGCAATTGTGTTCTTCATTCTGACATCAGAAGGTAACCTTACAGTGGATGAGGCTCTTTATCTTCTCAGATGGTAAAGCTGCCCATTCTTCCTGGCAAAAAGCCTCCAGTTCCTGTAAATTCTTGGGCTGTCTTGCATGAACTGCACGTTTGAGATCTGCCCAGAGTGACTCAATGATATTGAGGTCAGGAGACTGAGATGGCCACTCCAGAACCTTCACTTTATTCTGCTGTAGCTAATGACAGGTCGACTTGGCCTTGTGTTTTGGATCATTGTCATGTTGTAATGTCCAAGTACATCCCATGCGCAGCTTCCGGGCTGATAAACGCAAATTTTCCTCCAGTATTTTTTGATAACATACTTCATTCATCTTGCCATCAATTCTGAACACATTTCCTGTGCTTTTGTAGCTCACACATCCCCAAAACATCAGCGATCCACCTCTTTGTTTCACAGTAGGAATGGTGTACCTTTCATCTTAGGCCTTGTTGACTCCTCTTCAAATGTAGCATTTATGATTGTGGCCAAAAAGCTAAATTTTGGTCTCATCACTCCAAATGACTTTGTGCCAGAAGGTTTGAGGCCTGTCTCTGTGCTGTTTGGCGCATTGTAAGCGGGATACTTTGTGGCATTTGCGTAGTAATGGCTTTCTTCTAGCGACTCAACCATGCAGCCCATCTTTCATCAAGTGCCTCCTTATTGTGCATCTTGAAACAGCCACACCACATGCTTTCAGAGAGTCCTGTATTTCAACTGAAGTTATTTGTGGGTTTTTCTTTGTGTCCCCAACAATTTTCCTGGCAGTTACTGCTGAAATTTTACTCTATCTACCTGACCGTGGTTTGGTTTCAACAGTACCCCTCATTTTCCACTTCTTGATTATAGTTTGAACACTGCTGATTGGCATTCTCAATTCCTTGGATATCTTTTTATATCTCTTTCCTGTTTTATACAGTTCAACTACCTTTTGCCGCAGATCCTTTGACAATTCTTTTGCTTTCCCCATGACTCAGAATCCAGAAACGTCAGTGCAGCACTGGATGAAAGATGCAAGGGTCTGTCAGGAGTCCAGAAGAAACTCATTGACCTTTTATACACACATACTAATTACAAGCAAACAGATCACAGGTGAGGATGGTTACCTTTAATAGCCATTCAAACCCCTTTGTGTCAACTTGTGTGCATGTTATCAGGCCAAAATCACCAGGGTATGTAAACTTTTGATCAGGGTCATTTGGTTAGTTTCTGTTGTCATTATGATTTAAAAAGAGTAAACACATTTGATTGATAATAAATGGCTTCAGCCAAACACTAACCATGAGTGAAAGAAAAGTTTTTGTGTTATCATTCATATTCTCTGAAAAATGGCCAAGAAATCATAAATTCAACCAGGGTATGTAAACTTATGAGCACAACTGTGTATATATATAAAAAGTTCAATTATTAATAGGGTGAAACTTTGCAACGTACGTCAATTTATTTATTTCTTATCCCCCCCCCCTTTTGCTGAAATGTTGCTTACTGAGAATTGGAAGTGCACACTGAAGACTTCACAAGCCTAACACCTATTTGTCCAAAGAGGCCTTAACGGAGGCAATAAAATAAGATACTGGGGGGAAAAAAAAATCAAATTCTGATAAAATAACAGTGGCTAGCCATATCTACCATATTATGTATTGGCCCCACCAAATAAGGCAAATGGTAGAGGGAGCTTGGCCATTGATGTACAGTTCCTGCAAACAATGTGTTAATAAAATAATGTTTATATGTAAAGGCCACCATAATAATAATAATATAAATGCTTCACACACTACCAGAACATTAATTTATTGCAAGACTTAAATATTTTGTCTGCTATTACTGTGTCTCCTCTCCAAATGTAGCATTCATGGTTGTGGCCAAAAAGCTAAATTTTGGTCTCAAGAGGGGCTACAGCTATTCCGACATTGTCTTTGTAAAGGTCAATGCTAGCCGATTCTCAAATTGCATCATAGATCAGGGCTTCTAATTGGCCACAGCAAGCAAAAAGCAGTATCACTAATTCAACCACGTTTAAAGGGACATGAAACATAGGACATGAAACATGAAACCAGTATCACTAATTCAACCACGTTTAAAGGGACATGAAACATAGGACATGAAACATGAAACCAGTATCACTAATTCAACCACGTTTAAAAGGACATGAAACCAAAATGAAACCATAAATGTTTTCTTTAATGGTTCAGATAGAACACTATTAAAAAGGACAGTTTACTTGAAAATGTTTATTGTTTTAAAATATAGATAATCCCTTTATTAGCCATTCACCAGTTTTGCATAAAAAACACTTAAATTAATATACTTTTTGCCTCTGTGATTACCTTGTATCTAACCCTCTGCAGACTGCCCCTTAATTCCAGTTCTTTTGACAGGCTTGCATTTTAGCCAATCAGTGCTGACTCATAAGTAATGCCACCGGAGTGAGCACGTTACCTATATGACACACATGAACTTGTGCTGTCTAGCTGTGAAAAACTGTCAAAATGCACAGTAAGACATGAGGCGGCCTTCAAGGGCTTAGAAAGTAGCCTATGAGTCCACCTAGGCTTAGATTCATCAAAGAATACCAAAAGAACAAAGCAAATTTGATGAACAAAGTAAATGGGAAAGTTGTTAAAAATTGCATGGCCAATCTGAATCATAAAAGTTTAATTTTGAATAGACTGTCTCTTCAAACAACTTTCCATTTTACTTCTTTTATCTAATTTGCTTCATTCCCTTAATATCCATTGTTGAAAAGCAGGTTCAGGAGCTAGGAGTTAACATTGATGGTTGCACACATAAGCTTCTTGTGATTGGCTTGCCAATGTGTCCAGCTAGCTCCCAGTAGAACATTGCTGCTCCTTCAAGAAAGGATACCAAAAGAATAAAGCAAAATGGAAAGTAATTTACAAATGTATGCTGTATATGAATCATAAAATCATTTTTTGGATTTCATGTCCCTTTAAAATATGTCACTAGAGTCGACTTAACACTATTGCATATTTATCAAATCTTGCAAATCACTGTTGGTATCTACACTTTGGCCCAAAACAGCCCCATTCTTAAAAAGCAAGTTACAGCTTTTGAAGACGCAATGTTTTATAATTTCATGACGTTTATATATAGTCTCTCTGCAATGAGAGGTTTTCTTTTTGTGCATAAATATAGCCATATGTGATTGTTCATTTCTGTGACATAAATATGTTTAAGACCTCTGACATTCTACACAATTTCATGAAATATCAAAAGAAATAAAGTTTTACATGTTATGGATCAATTTGGAGAAATCTTGGAAAACTCAACGGATACTAAACATAATACATAGAGCATTAGAAGAATACATGACAAATGATCAATTAATAGTATAAAAAGCTAAAAAAAATAAGCATGAGATTTTGACCTCATGAAAGAGATCACCTAGGAATTACGATTAAAGTAATGCACACGTTTTAAAATGGAAGACAACAGATAGCATAATATTTTGTTCCTTCTGGGAACATTGACCAGAAAAAATATCTACTTTCACAAGCTATTTGAAATTCTGATCATCCCAGAGAGTTACACCAAGTCTATCTGAGAAAGTAGTTCAATGTATCATTCACACCTCAGAGATTAATCGCTTCCCTTCAAAAGAGGTATTCACTCGCCAAGCCACAGAGCCATTCTGCATACTAATACTCCGTAAACGGGAACGCTAAAGGGCAGCAGTTTACAGACTACTGGTTTTGCAATACCCATGAATCTTAAAGAAAAAAAAAAAAGAATCAAACAGATCACCTTATATTGGATGCAATATTCAGCTGTCAATTAGATACTATTCAACAGAGAGCATACATTTAATGACCCTCAGTAACACATTCAATAATAAGAGAGAAGCAACTCTGTTTTTAAGATGGGAACTCTAAAAGCCAAAAGTGTGATTTAATAGTAATTAGCCTGTTTTTATATTAAGGTCTTAAAATAAAAATATAAATGGAGTTTCCATTGAATAACCCATTAGAACTGTGGTTAGCAATAAATGCAAAATAGATGGAAAGTATTGATCTATAGTCAACT
>NC_069501.1:135122993-135132993 GCF_027579735.1 Bombina bombina | reverse complement strand
TAACAAAGAGTATAGATCCCAGATGGTTCCCGAAGGAAACAAACACAAATAAAAGACATCCCATCGGATACAAAAACATAATTTATGTAAGAACTTACCTGATAAATTCATTTCTTTCATATTGGCAAGAGTCCATGAGCTAGTGACGTATGGGATATACATTCCTACCAGGAGGGGCAAAGTTTCCCAAACCTCAAAATGCCTATAAATACACCCCTCACCACACCCACAAATCAGTTTAACGAATAGCCAAGAAGTGGGGTGATAAAAAAGGAGCGAAAGCATCAAACAAGGAATTGGAATAATTGTGCTTTATACAAAAAAATCATAACCACCACAAACAGGGTGGGCCTCATGGACTCTTGCCAATATGAAAGAAATGAATTTATCAGGTAAGTTCTTAGATAAATTATGTTTTCTTTCATGTAATTGGCAAGAGTCCATGAGCTAGTGACGTATGGGATAGCAGATACCCAAGATGTGGAACTTCCACGCAAGAGTCACTAGAGAGGGAGGGATAAAATAAAGACAGCCAATTCCGCTGACAAAATAATCCACAACCCAAATCAAAAAATTTTAATCTTATAATGAAAAAAACTGAAATTATAAGTAGAAGAATCAAACTGAAACAGCTGCCTGAAGTACCTTTCTACCAAAAACTGCTTCAGAAGAAGAGAAAACATCAAAATGGCAGAATTTAGTAAAAGTATGCAAAGAAGACCAAGTTGCTGCTTTGCAAATCTGATCAACAGAAGCTTCATTCTTAAAAGCCCACAAAGTAGAAACTGACCTAGTAGAATGAGCCGTAATCCTTTGATGCAGGGATTTACCCAACTCCACATAAGCATGATGAATCAGACTTTAACCAAGATGCCAAAGAAATGGCAGAAGCCTTCTGACCTTACCTAGAACTAGAAAAGATAACAGACTAGAAGTCTTCCTGAAATCTTTAGTAGCTTCAACATAATATTTCAAAGCTCTTACTACATCCAAAGAATGTAAAGATCTCTCCAGAGAATTCTTAGGATTAGGACACAAAGAAGGGACAACAATTTCTCTACTAATTTTGTTAGAATTCACAACTTTAGGTAAAAATTAAATGAAGTCCGCAACACCGCCTTATCCTGATGAAAAATCAGAAAAGGAGATTCACAAGAAAGAGCAGATAACTCAGAAACTCTTCTAGCAGAAGAGATGGCCAAAAGGAATAAAACTTTCCAAGAAAGTAATTTAATATCCAGAGAATGCATAGGTTCAAACGGAGGAGCCTGTAAAGCCCTCAGAACCAAATTAAGACTCCAAGGAGGAGAGATTGACTTAATGACAGGCTTAATACGAACGAAAGCCTGTACAAAACAATGAATATCAGGATGATTAGCAATCTTTCTGTGAAAAAGTATAGAAAGAGCAGAGATTTGTCCTTTCAAGGAACTTGCAGACAAACCTTTTTCCAAACCATCCTGAAGAAACTGTAAAATTCTAGGAATTCTAAAAGAATGCCAAGAGAATTTATGAGAAGAACACCAAGAAATGTAGGTCTTCCAAACTCGGTAATAAATCTTTCTAGACACAGATTTACGAGCCTGTAACATAGTATTAATCACTGAATCAGAGAAAACTCTATGACTAAGTATTAAGCGTTCAATTTCCATACCTTCAAATTTAATGATTTGAGATCCTGATGGAAAAAAGGGCCTTGAGATAGAAGGTCTGGCCTTAACGGAAGTGTCCAAGGTTGGCAACTGGCCATCTGAACGAGATCCGCATACCAAAACCTGTGTGGCCATGCTGGAGCCACCAGCAGTACAAACGAACGCTCCATTAGGATTTTGGAAATCACTTTTGGAAGAAGAACTAGAGGCGGAAAGATATAAGCAGGTTGATAATTCCAAGGAAGTGACAACGCGTCCACCGCTTCCGCCTGAGGATCCCTGGATCTGGACAAATACCTGGGAAGTTTCTTGTTTAGATGAGAAGCCATCAGATCTATTTCTGGAAGTCCCCAGATTTGAACAATCTGAAGAAATACCTCTGGGTGAAGAGACCATTCGTCTAGATGTAACGTTTGACAACTGAGATAATCCGCTTCCCAATTGTCTATACCTGGGATGTGAACCGCAGAAATTAGACAGGAGCTGGATTCCGCCCATACAAGAATCCGAGATACTTCTTTCATAGCCTGAGGACTGTGAGTCCCACCTTGATGATTGACATACGCCACGGTTGTGACATTGTCTGTCTGAAAACAAATAAACGATTCTCTCTTCAGAAGAGGCCAGAACTGAAGAGCTCTGAAAATCGCACGGAGTTCCAAAATGTTGATTGGTAATCTCGCCTCCTGAGATTCCCAAACCCCCTGCGCTGTCAGAGATCCCCATACAGCTCCCCAACCTGAAAGACTTGCGTCTGTTGAGATCACAGTCCAGGTTGGACGAACAAAAGAGGCCCCTTGAATTAAACAATGGTGATCCAACCACCAAGTCATAGAAGATCGAACATTGGGATTTAAGGATATTAATTGTGATATCTTTGTATAATCCCTGCACCATTGGTTCAGCATACAAAGCTGGAGAGGTCTCATGTGAAAACGAGCAAAAGGGATCGCGTCCGATGAAGCAGTCATGAGACCTAGAATTTTCATGCAAAAAGCTACTGAAGGGAATGATTGAGACTGAAGGTTTCGACAAGCTGAAACCAATTTCAGACGTCTCTTTTCTGTTAGAGACAAAGTCATGGACACTGAATCTATTTGGAAACCCAAAAAGGTTACCCTTGTCTGAGGAATAAAGGAACTCTTTAGTAAATTGATCCTCCAACCATGTCTTTGAAGAAACAACACAAGTTGATTCATATGAGATTCTGCAGAATGTAAAGACTGAGCAAGTACCAAGATATCGTCCAAATAAGGAAATACTGCAATACCCTGTTCTCTGATTACAGAGAGAAGGGCACCGAGAACGTTTGAAAAGATCCTTGGAGCTGTTGCTAGGCCAAACGGAAGAGCAACAAACTGGTAATGCTTGTCTAGAAAAGAGAATCTCAGAAACTGATAGTGATTTGGATGGATTCGAATATGAAGATATGCATCCTGTAAGTCTATTGTAGACATATAATGCCCTTGCTGAACAAAAGGCAGAATAGTCCTTATAGTCACCATTTTGAATGTTATATAACGATTCAATATTTTTAGATCCAGAACTGGTCTGAAGGAATTCTCCTTCTTTGGTACAATGAACAGATTTAAGTAAAACCCCAGACCCCGTTCCAGAACTGGAACTGGCACAATTACCCCAGCCGACTCTAGGTCTGAAATACATTTCAGAAACGCCTGAGCCTTTACTGGAATGCGTGAGAGAAAAAATCTTCTCACAGGCGGTCTTACCTTGAAACCTATTCTGTACTCTTTGAATCGAATTGATCCAAATATCTTTGAAAAATTGTAACCTGCCCCCTACCAGCTGTGCTGGAATGAGGGCCGCACCTTCATGCGGATTTGGGAGCTGGTTTTGACTTTCTAAAAAGGCTTGGATTTATTCCAGACTGGAGAAGGTTTCCAAACGGAAACTGTTCCTTTAGGGGAAGGGTCAGGCTTTTGTAACGATTAGCAGCCCTATATTTACCTTTAGATTTTTTGTCCTGAGGCAAAAAGGCTCCCTTCCCCCCAGTAACAGTTGAAATTATTGAATCCAACTGAGAACCAAATAATTTATAATCTTGGAAAGAAAGAGAAAGCAACGTTGACTTAGAAGTCATATCTGCATTCCAAGACTTAAGCCATAAAGCTCTTCTAGCTAAAATAGCTAAAGACATATACCTGACATCAATTCTAATGATATCAAAAATGGCATCACAAACAAAGTTATTAGCATGTTGAAGAAGTTTAACAATGCTATAAGCATTATGGTCTGACACTTGTTGCGCTAAAGCCTCCAACCAGAAGGTGGAAGCTGCAGCAACATCAGCCAAAGAAATAGCAGGTCTGAGAAGATTACCTGAACATAAATAAGCCTTCCTTAGAAAGGATTCAAGCTTCCAATCTAAAGGATCCTTAAAAGAAGTACTATCTGCCGTAGGAATAGTAGTACGTTTAGCAAGAGTAGAGATAGCCCCATCAACTTTGGGGATTTTTTCCCAAAACTCTAATCTATCAGATGGCAAAGGGTACAATTTCTTAAACCTTGGAAAAGGAGTAAATGAAGTACCCAGACTATTCCATTCCCTAGAAATTACTTCTGAAATAGCATCAGGAACTGGAAAAACTTCTGGAATAACTACATGAGGTTTAAACACTGAATTTAAACGCTTATTAGTTTTAATATCAAGAAGACTAGACTCCTCCATATCTAAAGCAATCAACACTTCTTTAAGTAAAGAACGAATAAACTCCATCTTAAACAAATATGAATATTTATCAGTGTCAATATCGGAGGCAGAATCTTCTGAACCAGATAGATCCTCATCAGAAATAGATAAGTCAGAATGATGGCGGTCATTTAAAAATTCATCTGAAATATGAGAAGTTTTAAAAGACCTTTTACGTTTACTAGAAGGAGGAATAACAGACAGAGCCTTCCGAATAGAATTAGAAACAAATTCTCTTACATTAACAGGAACATCCTGAACATTAGATGTTGAAGGAACAACAACAGGTAATGGATTATTACTAATGGAAATATTATCTGCGTTTGATAGTTTATCATGACAACTAACACAAACTACAGCCGGAGGAACAGTTACCAAAAGTTTACAACAAATGCACTTAGCTTTGGTAGAACCGACATCAGGCAGCGTCTTTCCAGAAGTAGATTCTGATCCAGGGTCAGGTAGTGACATCTTGCAATATGTAATAGAAAAAACAACATATAAAGCAAAATTATCAAATTCCTTAAATGACAGTTTCAGGAATGGGAAAAAATGCAAAACAAAACAAGCCTCTAGAAACCAGAAGCAACTAAAAAGTGAGACTAAAATAATGTGAAAAAAACTGGCGCCAAGTATGACGCCCACATTTTTGGCGCCAAGTATAATGCCCACATTTTTTGGCGCCAAGAATGATGCCCATATTTTTTGGCGCCAAAAACGTCCGCAACACACATACGTAAAAAAGGACGCAACCACATGAAAACTTCCGGCGTCAACTATGACGTCGGAAATGATGAAATTTTTGTGCCAAAAAAGTCTTGCGCCAAAAATGACGCAATAAATTGAAGCATTTTCTGCACCCATGAGCCTAACAGCCCGCAATTTAGAAAAAAAAGTCAATTGAAAATTTATAAGGTAAGAAAAATATAAATTCATATGCATTTTCCCAAAAAAATGAAACTGACAGTCTGAAAGAAGGAATACTGATTATCCTGAATCATGGCAAATATAAGTTTAAACACATATATTTAGAACTTTACATATAAAGTGCCCAACCATAGCTTAGAGTGTCATGAATAAAATAAGACTTACTTACCCTAAGACACTCATCTACATATAGTAGATAGCCAAACCAGTACTGAAACAAGAATCAGTAGAGGTAATGTTAAATAAAGAGTATATCGTCGATCTGAACCTATGAAATAGATCCCCTAGAGGAAGACCATGGTATTCAAATAGGCAATACTCTCTTAACATCCCTCTGACATTCACTGCACTCTGAGAGGAAAACCGGGCTTCAGCCTGCTGCGAAGCGCATATCAACGTAGAAATCTAGCACAAACTTACTTCACCACCTCCATGGGAGGCAAAGTTTGTAAAACTGAATTGTGGGTGTGGTGAGGGGTGTATTTATAGGCATTTTGAGGTTTGGGAAACTTTGCCCCTCGTGGTAGGAATGTATATCCCATACGTCACTAGCTCATGGACTCTTGCTAATTACATGAAAGAAATAAAATATAAGTCAACCCGAAGGTTAACGCCCAAAAGACACAGGCCTACCCGCAGGTCCAGTCAAACGGAGCCCTATATTTAAAAAAAACTGTGAAAGATCTCAAACAAATGACAAACAGGAGATAACCCCCCATGAGGTGCACCATTCAAATTATCAGACTGAAATTCCCTGTATCTGTTAACGATAGAGTCATTCAATAACTGAAAGTGATGTCTAAGTAGCACGCTAAGGCGTGCAATCCTTCAACGAAAGGCGCAACACTCCGGAACAGATACACCCGCGGGGAACTGTAGAGGCCCACCCCAAGGTGGAAGACCCGGGACAATAGGGCACGAGCACAATCTCAAATAAACGTCTGGACTCTGCAGACGGACCATCGCTAACATTATCTGGAAGCGAAAACGTGCTGAAACCTCCGGGGGGAACACACCACCCCGCATGGAGGAACCATAAACTGGGTTACCCGCATGTGTAGAAGTATGCATTGGTAGGGAACTCGCCTCCTGGAGGATGGGGCCCCCCAGAGGCAGATGGCTCAGCAGGCCCCTGATTCCCCGAGCAAACAGGCACTCTAATATGGCATACAGAACAAAACTGGTCGACATGTGTCAACGAGGCCAATTCGGAGTCATCACCGGACACAGAATCTCGGCATCAGAATCCTCCATAGCTGGATAGAGGAAATATGAATATAGACTAAAGATTAAACAAAAATGGCACCTGACACCCACAATGGCTGGGGCACTCCCCACCTCCTATGACCAGACCCCTGCGGACTAGAATATTCCTTCGCCACACGGTCAGGAATGCGGAAATGGGAAACGGAACATAACCACGCCCGAACACAAGGCGAACCGTACAGTCCAAAAAAGCACGCCCAATCAAAAGGCTGCGTCACTTCCAAAGGCCTCAACGTTCCAACCATGAGCTCATAAACATCACACATAAGCAGGTTGAATCACATAACAAACATGATCATAAAACCCCCTGTTCAATAACCCCCCTCAGGAGATATTAACCCTTGATTCCAAGATACTAACGGATACTCACTGACACCCCTATGTCATATAGTTAGAACCGCAAGGTGTTGTAGCCTCTCGGGAAACACATTTACATTACAGTACATTGACGATAAAGTAAAATGAAACTATCTTACCGGAATCTAAGTCGTGGAACAGGAACACGGCCCTTCACGTGTGACGAATAGTGGCATCACTCTAACATTCATCCAAGCCCTCACTGAGAGACTGACAGGACTACTTAAAACTCCTGTCCCATGCCGAAGAGTACTACCCACTATAAGAGACAAAAAATTAAAATTAAAAATTCTGACACTTCTCTGCTATCCTCCTGGGACGAAAGGCAAAGAATGACTGGGGGATGAGGGGAGTGGGAGGAGTATTTATGCCTTTGGCTGGGGTGTCTTTGCCTCCTCCTGGTGGCCAGGTTCTTAATTCCCAAAAATAATAAATGCAGCTGTGGACTCTTCCCATTTAAGAAGAAAATTCTGTATTTTCCATGACCCCTAAGGAGGCTGTGGCGCATTCTGCACACTTCAGATCTCTGGTCCAATCTTAATCAGTGCAGGACCTGAACATATACAGAGTTACCAACCATTCCCAATGTTACAGGAATGTCACATCTTAGGAACTCAGACCCACAGTTACTCTTGTATCTTCCCCATCAAGGCAACATTTACTGGATTCCAAAGAGAAACTAGATATTTTACTCCCAGCCATCCCCACCTCCATCCATAGCACACCCGCTCTTAGTGTACCCACATAACACGCAGAGCTCCCCCAACAACTCCAACCACACAGCCTAAATCTACTGGTCTTGAAAGGAACCCAGGAAATGTTTAGAGATAACAAAATTTATGCTTACCTGATTAATTATTTTCTTTCTGAATGATGATGGCCCACAGTCCTCCATAACATATTGGATATATTTCCCGCAGCTAGGAGGAGGTCAATAACCCATATCAGAGCTTAAAATCCCTCCCACCTCTAGTTTAACGTATAGCCGAGTAGAGAATAGGAAAAATATAGATAAGAAAGATAAAGCAGGGTCTATAGAGGTGTCAGGAAAACTGTCGCCCAAACTTTGAAACAGACAGGGCCTGTGGACCATCATCATTCCGAAAGAAAATAATTTATCAGGTACGCATAAATTTTGTTTTCTTTCGTAAAATGATGATGGTCCACAGTTCTGCATAACATATAGGATTAATACTCAAGCCAATGGTTTATGCTACGGAAAGAGTGGGACCATTCTTTCTGGCAGTTCATATTTAGCTGACATTGCGGCCTGAAGGACTTTCCTGACAAAAGCTGCTTGCAAATAAACAAAACCTCAAAGCGATAAACTCTGAAAAAAGTATGCAGAGAAGACATGTTGCAGCTGTGCAAATCTGCTCCAAAGAAGCATAATTTTTATAAACCCACAATGTTGCAACTTCTCTTGTAGAAGAGCGGAAAATACTAGGAGGCGACTTTCCCACCTTCAAGTAAGCCTTGTGAATAACTTATTTAAAGGATTACTGAATTTTGTCTTTTGTACACCAAATTGTACCCGCATTTCAACACATACATATAATAAATCAATCACTAATCTATTTTCACATTAAAGGGACAGTCTAGGCCAAAATAAACTTTCATGATTCAAATAGAGCATGTAATTTTAAACAATTTTCCAATTTACTTTTATCACCAATTTTGCTTTGTTCTCTTGGTATTCTTAGTTGAAAGCTTAACCTAGGAGGTTCATATGCTAATTTCTTAGACCTTGAAGCCCACCTCTTTCAGATTGCATTTTAACAGTTTTTCACCACTAGAGGGTGTTAGTTCACATATTTCATATAGATAACACTGTGCTCGTGCACGTGAAGTAATCTGTGAGCAGGCACTGATTGGCTAGACTGCAAGTCTGTCAAAAGAACTGAAAAAAGAGGCAGTTTGCAGAGGCTTAGATACAAGATAATCACAGAGGTTAAAAGTATATTATTATAACTGTGTTGGTTATGCAAAACTGGGAAATGGGTAATAAAGGGATTATCTATCTTTTAAAACAATAAAAATGCTGGTGTAGACTGTCCCTTTAAAACAAAGCTGAATAATGGCAGAAAAATAACTTATTATTTGAACCTGATGTCAAATATGTTTGCTCTGGTTGATGCTGGTTGATGCCGAAATCGCCCATATGTTCATATGAATAACGATTGCGCATTGCTTAACTGAATCCATGTAATCGGATATCAAGCCATTATATGTTAAAACGAAACTGTAGTATTTTTCAATGTCTTCTCTTAAAGTTATTTATAATGCTCATTCTCATCAGCTTTTAATTTTTCTAGCTGACATTTGCTGCATTTTTTTTCCAAATATAATCTGAATATCATTTATTTTTTTCATATAGCACCAATGTTTGTTTATATATAGTTTACTTATAGTTTTTTATAGTTTGTTTTTATTGCTCGTTAATTCTAGGGTGATTCGCTTTTATAAGAATGAATGCATAAAATAATAATTATTATATCCTTCGGACTTTAATAATAATTCTCTGTGACCAAGTATTATTAAAAATATTTTTTGAAGTTGCTTGTTAATTCTAGGGAGATTCTCCAAGCGCTCGCACGCAAACTACTTAAGTTTGCAGCGCAACAAAGTCTTCTGATCCGCGATCTATAGAGCGGGTCTACTTCATCCAGAACTGACATGAAGGTAGTGACTTATTCAATGAAGTTGAGCTATCTTGCGCATTGCGTACAACTGTCACCATCTTCCAACTGGAGTGGTCTGCCCGCATTGGAAAACGATTACAGCTAGCAAATGAGTGGGTTTGGAAAACTTGAAAAATGTTTCAATCTTTTTCTTAAAAACTGTATTTGTAACATGATGGGCATTGAAAATGTATTTATTTTTTTTGATGCATTTTTTTAATCTCTGATGAATTATTTTTTGACTACATTGTCCCTTTAAGCAAAGAGGCCAACCCTACATTATTAGGTTTCTGCCCCTTACGAGAGAAGTACCAAACAAACTAGAAGTAATATTTTGCACACTTACATCAGGAGACTGAGTTAACGCCCCAGATTTATGCTTACGCTTACTTATTTTGGGGACAGCT